>NW_011500624.1:89403-97667 GCF_000495115.2 Populus euphratica | reverse complement strand
AATTTATATGGATGGAAAGGTAAGACATAGGCCTACAACTGTCATATGAAGCTCAAGACTTAAAAATGCTATTTTCAAGTCCAAATTATAGCAACAACAAAGAAGCCTGAATCTATCTTATAGACCGAGCACTATTTAGTATTTGGCCCATATCTGAAGTTTTAAAAGTCTAAATTATCTAAAAAATTTTACACAAGAAATCTGAGACAATTTCCTACAATTTTCATGTTTTTAAGTGCTTCTCGAGAATGTGAGTATGCTTATTTTTCTTTATTTGCTATTGTGTACACTAAGTTAAAGATACCAATGTTTGCATGATAGGTCCTTCAAGTGTGATGAATCGAGCCTAATTATGATTGTTATTATTCTTTTTATTTCAAAGGTTTTATGTTTTGTTTTGCTTGAGGACTAGCAAAATCTAAGTTGGGGGGTGTGATTGTGCATCAAAAGTGTCATTAAGTCTCTTATTTTACATATGTATTTATTGTTTTTATTTGGTTGTTTTTATAATAATTGATGTGTTTTTTAGTAATGAAGTTTGTTTTAATGTTTCGATAGGTTTTTGGAGCTTAAATGAATTAATTCACAAAATTCAACGTCGGAATTCAGAACAAAGAATTGAAGAGACATTTAGTTGAAGATTGAAGCAAATCTTGGTTCAAATAAGTGCTCCAAATTTGTCCCAAAAATCAATTCTATTCCAATTCTAGAAAAGAATATCATATGATTTATTTCAAGCCCAAACTTGCCTTATGTTGTGTGCAAACTTCAACCATTAAACACTCAAGGTTTCAATGTCAATCTTAGCCCAAATAATAAGTACATTTGTATACTTATTTGATGCTCAAATTCAGCCCAAAAATCAGCCCCAAATCAGCCCTAAATCAACCCCAAATCAACCTTCAAATCAACCCAAACACAATCCATGATCTTACATGTCCACACAACAAATAACAATTGATTTATTTTGGGCAATCCATTGATCCAAGAAGGCAAGCACATGGATGGAAAGCTGGAGGGGATATTTTAACATTATTTTGGGTCAAAAAGAAGAAGGAGACACCTCATAAATGAGGAAGAAAAACGTGCACCAAAGTAGTTGTAAAGCTGTCTTGATTTGATTTTTCAGAACACCTTTCGGTGTTTTGCCCATAACTTTTGACTCAGGTGTCCAAATGAGCTGTTCTTTAATGATCTGGAAAGGTGACAGAATTGCCTATAAATATGTCTCTAATAGACTTCTCCAAAAAAAGCTTCTAAGAGGGTCGAATTGCTGTCCAAAGTTAGAGTCAGATTTGTGTCCGAATTTTTTCTGAAATTGTATTGTGTTCTTCTTTATAGATTTCGGTTCTTTAGTTTGTAAAACTTATTTTTTCAGTTGGATTCAAGTTCTTTCATGTTTATTGAAGTGTTCTTATATATAATCATGGTTGGCTAAACTCTTTCTTGGATCCAAATCAAGGATAATGGTGATTGAGGTGAGTTCTTTAGGATATGAATGAATCTTAATGTTTATCTTCTTATTTTCTTCATGAATGATTTATTATTGTAAAGAAATTTTAGAAATCATTTAGGTAATGTTATAATCTTGAATTTTTATGCACAAACTTTAGTTTTGGTATAGAGATTGCTTGATTCAATGTCTTACTTAATATGAAAGTACTTGTTCATTCTTAAGCAATAATCAATTTTCATCCTTTTAAATTTCATTGTAATATCTTCTGATCTAATATCACCATCGTTGATATTAGGTTGAGTTATCTTATATATGTTGAAGAAATCACCAATACATCACCATTAAAATTGATTTGGACCAAGACTTACTTTTCTTGTCATTTAAAATCTATTTACATTTTTTTTTTATCTTTGAAAACAAATCCATCAATTATTTTCAACCAAGTTATTGTTAATTTAATTTCTCTTGAGTTTTTTTTTTTGTTACTTAGCTTAATTTCCAGATCTAGCTCTCTGTGGATATGACCTCGATCTTACCGAGTTAATTGCTACATCGCACACTCGTGCACTTGCGAGTTAAAACAAGCCGATCATAACAAGCGGTCAAGCACTGAACCTACAACATAATGGTTAGATAAACATGTATGTGATGATGGGCAAGGGATAGGTGGAGGCTATGACGGTTGGGCTAATTATAGTGGGAATATAGTAGATTTGGAAGGAGAGTAGGGTGGTTTGGATGGGGGAAGTAGTGGAAAACTTTTCAATCTGTTCAGAATTATCAAATGAAAGCAGACTTGATAAAAGATACAAATGCGTTGAGATGTAATATTAAAACATCGATAACCAAGGTGCGAAAAGTTGTAAAAGATGTAATATTAAAACATCGATAACCAAGATGCGAAAAGTTGTAAAAAAAAACACATGGAGAGGAATGAAAATCCAATTTATAATTGTTATAGGGACGAAAAAAGAAAAAGCAGAGACACCTAAAAATATGCTAAAAATGATAATTAGAAGACCAATAAAACAAACAATCAAATGGAGATCTATTTGTAAGAACAAGAGTAAGGATGTGATTTATAAGATAAACTAAGGTTTCAAATGAATAATTTCAAAATCAGAATGGTGTTTTACATTGCCCTAGAAGAGTAAGCATTGTTTTCATAATATACCTACGATGACGTTCTATGGTGCCATTTTGCTCATGAGTGTGAGACAAATCAAATGATGATGAATACCAATGGTTTGAAAGAAAGTGGATAATTTTCGGTATTCACCACCCCAATTAGTTTGAACAGATTTTATTTTTAATGAAAATTGACGCTTTACGAGAGTTTGAAATTGGTGAAAAATAAAGTAAACATCAGACATGGCAACAAGAGGATAATACAATATATATTTTATGTACGCATCAACAAAGATAAAAACAAATAAAACGCTAGCCTTCCAATGAAAAAAAAAGGAGCAAAACCTATACATCACTAAAAATTAATTCAAGTGGAGTAGAAGTTTTGTGACTCAATGATTTTTCTAATGAACAACTTTGACATTGAAAATTAAGACATTGTTTATCACAAATAATCTTATTTTTTTAGACTAATAATTAAAAAAAACAAGAGGTAAGATGACCTAGTTAACTATGCCATAAATCGGTAGAAGCAAAAATGCAGGGAGACTAATAGGTTTAAAGAACTAACATGATGGAAGATCTGGACAAAACATAGAGACCATCTTTACTTTGACCCGAGAGAAGGACTTCTTTGATGTTGAGATCTTTGACATAAAACACAAAAGGGTAAAATTTAAAATAAACATTGTTATCGAGATAAAATTTCTAAACATAAAGCAAACATTTTATGATTGTAGGAACATGAAAAAATTAGACAAAGTGAAAGAACGAAGAGTTGTATATATTTTTGTATGACCGATATGAGATATGGGGAGTCCATTACCATCACTAACGTGCAAATTATCATTACCGAGATATAGTTTTGAGACAGTCAAACCTGCAAGGTCAAGTGTAGCTTGTTGATTTGCACCGATATTTGTAAACTAATCGGTAGAACCTGTTGAGGAGATACTAGATTTGCACTAGGTTGCTATTTATAGTTTCAGTGCTGGAGTTAAGGGCAGTGAGGAGCTGTATAGTCGAATGTTTGGCATAATTAGCAGCATGGATTCTGCCCCTTATTACACTGCTAATTTCCCTGTCAGTTGCCTTACCTACTATCACTATTGAAGGAGATATAGAGGCTGTGGAAATTAGGTCTAGATGCAGTAGACATGTGCCCTCTATTGTTGAACTGGTTGGGACACCATCCTCCATGGAAACGGCCCCTGTTGTGACCAAAATTTTTAGGAGACTAACATTGAATGATAAAGACTACGAAGGGGGTGTTGGGAGTGGGCAATAGATGTGCATTGATGACAACAGACCCTATGGATGAAAGGGACATTTTATAAAGGAATTTATGTGTTAAAAGATGACCATGAAGATTAGCATACGAGAAAGTCTTTGCTTTGGTCATAAGACTTGTTACTAAGTCCTTAAACTCTCCTAGAAGGCCATAAAATACATATAAGTTGAAATTCTTCAGCAAAATAAGTTGGCCAACAACGGCTAATTCATTAAATAAGGCCTTAGCTTTTTGCATAAATTGAGTTACCGACTCATCAACTTGTTAAAGGTCTTGAAAGGAGCCATGAAGTTGCATAATATGAGAATTGGATGTGGAAGATAGAGCTTGCTCAAGTGTGTGCCAAACAGAACTTGAAGTTTGGTAATCAAAAACAAAATGGAGAACTTTCATGGATATCAAAGAAAGCAGAGCACTTAGAATGAGTTGATCTTATTGTTTCCAACAAAGAAAGAATTGATTTACCTGAAGAGAGGTTTCATCGTAACAAGAACATATAAAGAGGGACAAGAGTTTGAGCTATCAACAAAGCTGAAAACTCCTTAGCCTAGGAGATACAGCTTTATCTGCATTTGCTAATATAAATAATTGGTGTTTGTTAACTTGAGAGAGATGACATGGTGAGTGTGGAGGAGAGAGACAATGCTTGTGGCAGAAACTGTAGAAACACTAATAGAAGAAGGTTACAACAGAGGAGTATTGTTTCGGTTGAAGAGGGTGTCATCACCATCCGTAAGCTGTGGCCATAGCAAAAAAGAGGCATTGAAGAAAGCTAGGATTGCGGTAGAGGAGAAAACGAGCACCACCGATGCACATGGTGAGTGTGGAGGAGAGAGACAATGTTTATGGCAGAAACTGTAAAAACACTAATAGATGAAGGTTACAACAGAGGAGTATTGTTTGGGTTGAAGAGGGTGTCATCACCATCCGTAGGCTGTGGCCATAGTAAAAAAGAGGCATTGGAGAAAGCTAGGATTGCGGTAGAGAAGAAAACGAGCACCACCGATGTTGTAGAGAGAGAGACGGCTTATGGCTAAGATGAGAAGTCTATAGTAAAGGAGAGAGAAAGTGTTTTAATTTATTTAGAGTTCTAATGCTAAGTTAAGAATAATAAAATGACTTACATCATGCCTTAACTAACCTTTTTTTATTTATATATATGTTATATAACATAACAGTAATGATAGAGATCACAATATTGAAATAATTCTAAATTAATTCATATATATATATATATATACATGAAACTATATCTATTTTTGACAGGACAAAGAGCCTTAAAGTTTTTTTAATTTAAAATTAATATTTTTTTATATTTTTATATTATTTTGATTTGTTAATATTAAAAATAATTTTTTTAAATAAAAAAATAATCCTTTAACATATTTTTAAATATAATATACTTAAGTAAAACAACACTCTCAAACTTCCCGACATGAAAATTACTGTGTTCTAAATATATTTCTCTCCAAAATTCACACAACAGAGACCACATGAGTCATGAGTCTATCTCCATCTCCATCAGTGACTTAAATACAGAGATATATATATAGAAGTATCTACTTCATAACTGGTAAGATTTTTATTACTTTATTATTATAAATATAGAACTCCACTATTAGAAACAGCTTCGTGCTCGTTATTTGTCTTTTAGCCTGCCTCCCCTGGGATTGAACAACACTCTGATATTGGGTAGAGAGAGAGTGGGAGATGAGTGGTGGAAGTGAAGGAGAGACGCTTGAGTACACACCTACATGGGTGGTGGCTGCTTTGTGCACTGTTATAGTCGCCCTTTCTCTTGCTGTTGAAAGACTTCTTCATTATTGTGGGATTTTTCTCAGGAGGAAGAACCAGAAGCCCCTCTATGAAGCCCTTCAAAAAGTTAAAGAAGGTCTCTTTTTCTCTATCCATGCATTCACATTTAGCTTTCGTGTCTCTACCCTTTTGCGTTGTTGCATCGTATTCGCTTAGTTACATGGGAATGACCCTAAATTTCTCACCTTTTTCCCAAGTCTGAGTACAATACTAGGATTTTCTGGGGAATTGGAAAGTGGGTCCTATTCTGTTCTTGTTTCTTTTGATGATTAAAAGGGTCTTCGTAAAATAATGGATTTGCATTTTACTGTCTGACAAACGAATCTGTCCTTTTAATGTTGTCTTTATGAGAGTTATGTGTTCATGTTTTGCATAGACAAACATCATTATCGGTTTACCTGTGTGTTTTGATTGAGTTTTTCTTCTTTTTTTGTTGTTGACAGAGTTGATGCTTTTGGGTTTCATATCTCTATTGCTGACAGTTTCCCAGAACACCATAGCTAAAACATGTGTGCCAGAGAATGTGGTTAACGACTTGCTTCCTTGTCGCCTTAGTGAAAAGCAAAAAGAAAAAGGACATGAGTCCTATTCTACGACTACAACTAAACATTTTCAAAGCTTCTCTCCTGGTACCATTTCTGGCACTTTTAGGCGTCTTCTGGCTGAAGCGTCAGAAGCCAATCATGGTTATTGTGCCAAAAAGGTAGCATTTATTTATTTCCTCAACTATTATTGTTGTTGTTCTCTGTAAACGTTAACTGTAAGAGTGGTTTGAAGAGTAGAGAAGTTCTATTATTCTTAGAGATACATATGATGTATGCCATGTATGGTATTTAAATACGAACTCTCCATTACTTCCTCCTATACATAAGCTATTCAAAAATAAAAAACATTATCACCATCGTAACAAGATATCAGTTACAATCTTTTCTGTTTTGGCTGGATACTCTTGTTCCCTTGGCTGCCACTGTGTCATTAGAATCAGATTTAGTTTTATCTCCAATTTATTGATACACACTTGGGATTAATTTAGAACAGCAAGAGTTCTTCAATATCATTGTTTGTTGAAACGGAATTCTATGTTAGCGAGATTTATTATATTTGCAGTATGTTTGATGGTAGGAAAAAAAAAGGAATATGATTAACCATTTACTGCTATATTCTTGAACTAATCTGCGTAGCTATAACAATGTGAATTTCAATTTTATATAGCATCAATTTTCATAAATTTTATAATAAGAATTGGATTATAATCATTGTTTTTGTCCGTTCATTCTATTTATCATCATTCTTAAATGCTAGTGGTAAAAAAAAATGCCAATAGTAACTGCTCTTGAGCTATACACCTGATTAAAGATGACATGAGTTTTTAGTGATGTCTTTTTCATTTCTTAAAATCAATTTTCAATAAGGTGTATTCCACTTTAAGATAATGATGGTAAAATTTGTTTATTTTTTCCATGCTTCCTGATTGACTTTCTTGTTTCAATTATATGTGTATAGTATGGTCTTATTGAACTCCTTATTCTGTAAACTAGTATAACAACTGGGACATACAAGGTAGATGCTGATAATGTTGTGATATCACCCAGTACATAGAGGTATAAATGCTGGCCAAATTAACAGAGTTCTAAGGTAAAAGGTGAAGCAAGAATGTAAGGAGGGAAAAGAAGAACAGTTTTATAGTTTCTTCTTTCAGAATTGTGCTGTGGCACAGTTATGTGGTCTGATCCTATGCATTTTTATTTTTTTTCGCAATTCGTGTTTTCTTGACACTCAGGTTTCTTCATCTGTGCTGATAAATCACAATGCTTTCCCCCTCATCATTTCTCTTTTATTCCCTTTCTTCAGGGCAAGGTACCGTTGTTATCATTGGAAGCCATACACCATCTACATATCTTCATATTTGTCCTGGCCATTGTCCATGTAACTTTCTGTGTTCTCACCATTCTTTTTGGAGGTGCAAGGGTGAGAACCTAATATGTTTCTTCAGTTTTTGTTTAAATTTTAAGGTTGTCAGGGTACTTAATTTTTCTTTCTCAATGTTTTATGATTCATTTGTGATCAATTGCCATGATCTAGATTCGTCAGTGGAAACACTGGGAGAATGAAATTGCAAAAGATCGCTGTGATACAGACCAAGGTAAAGATATGTGCCAAATTTTTTTGCACCTTTGTCTTTTATTTGCGTAATAATTGGCAGCTGCATCTATTATTCATTTTTCTGGATACCTTGAAAACATTGTTGCTCACAAACTTTTAGTTCTGTCACTGGAAGTAAGATCACAGGTTGATCAAACAATGCCTTATTTCAGATTAACTTCGTGTTTAGTGGATGAGGGGAAAAATCTGGCTGACACAATCAGTTTCCCTTTCCCAATTTCTTGGAAAACCATTTTAGCAGTTAGTTTTCCTCATTGCTTCTAATATGAGAGCTTTGATCTTGCAGTTTTGCAAAAAAAGTTCACCCATGTCCAACAACATACTTTTATCAAGGAGCGTTTTTTGGGAATTGGTAAAAATTCAGCTCTGCGAGTATGGCTGGTAAGTCTGTTCCTCCCCATACCCAACCCC
>NW_011500624.1:67062-89253 GCF_000495115.2 Populus euphratica | reverse complement strand
CCCCCTTCAGCATTGAGTGTCTTTCAATGGGACCTGTGGACATTTAAGAGGCATCACATCATATGGTTTAAGAACCTCTTTGCCTCGGCTTGGAGTTTGGAGTGGATTGACATGTTTATTCATATTCAGAAAGTTATGCCAAACTGGGCTCTAATTATGGAAAGCATTTCAAAACAAGATATATATTCTCTATGGGGTAAGTCATCTGGGTAATAATTCTAGCCTTACTTTATAGAGGTAGCCCAAATCCAAAACCTTGCTGTACAAGGTATACTCATAAGAAATCCCATAATACATATAGACAATCCTACCCCAGATGAGAATATTCTCTGAAAAAGGAAGTTCAAAAAATGAGTTGGAACTTGAAATGAATCCTAAAACAGCTTTGGACTCAGGGTGGTCTAATTTGTGCGGGTTGGGGAGTTGGCTTCTTTAAGCCATCAAATAAAGTTGCCTGGTCAGACAAGTCATTTTGCAGGTCATTTGGCAACATGATTCTGCTGCAATCATCATCTGAAGATGTTATCGCTTTCATATCCTCCCAAAGAAAAATGTAGCTCTTCCCAACTTTGACATTTAACCAAAAATCTAATCATCATTCTTCTTTTCATTATCTTGATATCAAAAACAAAATAAAGCACGTTCCTCATGAGGAAATAATTTTAATGTTAACCACTAAAAATGATTTGAGGAGAACAACTATCAGTATCTTTTTGGCAACTCAAGGAACCATGTCCTGATCTCAGTTTTCTTTCCATCTCATTTTTGTTTGTCTCTTCAGGATTCCTTTTTCAAGCAATTCTATGTGTGTGTGACCAAGTCAGATTACATAACTTTACGGCGAGGATTTATCATGGTAAAGTATTTCATGCAAGGTCAGATTTGTCGTACAATCATTAGCTTGCATCATCCTATGTTGCATTTAATTACTTGTTTCTCTGTGCATTTGTTGGTTGTTCTGCAGACACATACCAGAGGAAACCCAAAGTTTAATTTTCACAGATACATGGTGCGTTCCCTCGAAGACGACTTTAAGACAGTTGTTGGTATAAGGCAAGTGATGTCCAAGAATACCTTTTTAAGGCTAGACATTCGTACTGCTTGTTTTGCTTATTCTTAAATCTAATTACATTTCTTATATTTATTTGCTCATTTATTCACTCATTTCCATGGCTGCAGTTGGTATCTTTGGGTTTTCGTGGTCATCTTCTTATTGCTGAATATCAATGGTATGCTCTTCCTCCATTGATTTATTTGTAGACCATATTACTTGATATTTGTGCCAATTGTCAGGTGGTGTTGCATCTCTCCTGTTTTAATTTTACACTTGCGTTCTCTCTACAGAAATCAATCTAGGTTCTTCCAAGAAAAATTTAATCATGCCTTTTTGGTGTTCATGTTGAGTTTTTTTCTTTTGAATTGTTAAACTACCAACCAACATATTCTGTACTCATTTGTTAAATTTCTTCGATTGATTCTCATTATTATTTCCCTGAGAATATACTATAAGTCTGTTCCACTCTTTCTTATTCCGGATCACTGATTTATATCCACATACTGCCCATTGGATTGAATTAATAGTCGTATACTTTGTTTTTTGAAATTGGACTGGTGATTTGTCCCTTTTTATTGTTCTCCTGCGTGATGTGGATCATCTATCACTATTTCTGCTGGCAATAGCTAGTAAGGTGGTGGTAGTCATCATATATAAAATATTTAACTTAGAAGGTTGGTTCAGCAAGGCAAGTTTATAAATGTACCATGTAGTCACGATGTCTTTTTTACTGTTTAAGGGTCGAAGAAGTTAATTTATTGAAGACAAGGTTTCTAAATTCCCAAAGTTACTG
The DNA here is from genome assembly GCF_000495115.2 of Populus euphratica. Taxonomy (NCBI): domain Eukaryota; kingdom Viridiplantae; phylum Streptophyta; class Magnoliopsida; order Malpighiales; family Salicaceae; genus Populus; species Populus euphratica. The sequence goes on along the minus strand of NW_011500624.1, from coordinate 87,406 downwards.
TTTTTGGAAGACTACCAGAGTTTTGTAGCATGAATCCTGTAATTCTAGACTGCATTCCTAAGGCCATGTATAGATTTGCTAACACAAAGGAAAAATTGAAATCTGATAACTGTTGCATGTAGTTTTTGCTGTCTCTGCTCATTTTGGGATATATCTGTTAGATGTGATTTCTCTCTTTTTTCTCATGCAGGTTGGCACACATATTTCTGGATAGCATTCATTCCTTTATTTGTGAGTAGACTTGTGCTCTTTAATTCAATTTCTACCAATTTACATGTGCCTTCTTTCTTGGTCCTCTCCTAAGAGTTTTTGTGGTGTTTTAATGTACTTTATTGTTTCAGCTACCTCAAAAAAGATCACACTAATTCACAAAACACTTGATCACAAAATGTTGTGATGTTCTGGAGGGAGATTGATTCGATGAAAAATGCAGAAACATGCTTAGAAAATATTCTCTCTCTCGTCTTGCAGTGAACATGCAATGCCCTAGTTCTTCCAAACTTTCATCACTTACATACAAAGTCATAAACATGATTGAGTCTATATACAAGAATTCTAATTCCTGAATCCAAGTCATTAATGTTATAGTTTTTGTTTTAGAGAGTTAAATTGACAAAAGTTTTTGAAACATGACCTGCTTCTGCCTACCCCAATTTTCTAAAAGGTTGACATTATTTAAATGAGTGTCCGGTTTGTTGAGTTCCAATTGGAGTGTGGTTTTTTTGTTAATGCTTCTGCCATAAATTCAGTCACTTGCATGAAACAACAGCATTTTTCTAGTTTGATCATCATTGATTTCCGTCTTGAATGCAATCCTTAAGAGATGTGGTATTGTTACAAAAGAAGATAAACCAATTTAGATGTCTTTTGTGATTACTTCTATAGTACAAGTTATTGCTTTAATGGAACATGGAGGACATAGTATTGTGGTTGAATCAGGGACAGCATCTTTTTTCACTGTCAGATTTTATTTTATTTTTTTTGTCACAAGTTGTTACCTTTCTTATTGACAATTAACTAAGACTCGTTTGGATCTTTAGATAGCACAGTGGTTGATGCATGGAGTTTCCTCAAAGTGGAAACCATTGGTCATACCCTCCAACATTTAGAGATGTAGATGAATCCACAAACAACTTTAGATCTCCATGAGCACCAAACCCCTGGCTACTCCTTGGTGTCAGATTAATATTGTGAGTTAACCCAAATGAGACTTCAAATATGACTATCATCCAAATAGAAATAGTCATCATAGTGATATGGTTAATTTTTAATATGATGTATATGAACTATTTCTTGCATTTATGCACCCTTGCACGTATTTTCTTGTAATCAGTTTTTCATATGAATGTATAGCATGGGCATGTTTATGCAAACTTGGCTTGCAATGAGAAACATTTTGGATTCATAGGAGACTTGAACTCAAGTCTTGTAAGTTGATCACCTGTTGATTGAGCTGGCTCATTGGCTTTCTATAAGAAACTGCAATTACCTTGGTGTGGGTTATTTTTCCACTGTCCTACGTCTCGGTAGTCCTATTCCAAGATTCATGTAAGCAATTGTTTTTCAGCTTCTTCTCGCTGTTGGCACTAAGCTGGAGCATGTAATTACCCAGTTGGCATATGAGGTTGCTGAGAAACATGTAGCCATAGAAGGGGAACTAGTAGTTCAACCATCAGATAATCACTTTTGGTTCCACAGGCCTGGCTTTGTCCACTTATTGATCCATTTCATCCTCTTCCAAAATGCTTTTGAAATTGCATTTTTCTTTTGGATCTGGGTAAGCTGATATTTTGTGGTGTGTTTTCATCATGGATTCACTGAGATGGACTTGATGCTATCAATAACAATATGCTACTATACATCCACAGGTTCAATATGGCTTTGATTCCTGCATAATGGGACAAATCAAATATATTGTTCCACGGCTAATTATAGGGTAGAAACTGCTGACCTTTTCTCCTCTGAAATCCTGTACTACTTTGGTTGAATAACTCTCCCTGCTAATCAATAAACATCATTGTTCAATTCAGGGTGTTTATTCAGGTACTCTGTAGCTACAGCACTCTTCCCCTTTATGCCATTGTCTCACAGGTGGGTAACGATGTGTTTAAATGTAACTGTGCCCTCGCTTGTGAAATTTTTCAGCTTGACTTTTTTTTTTTTTTCTTCTGAAAAGATGGGAAGTACTTTCAAGAAATCAATATTTGAGGAGCATGTGCAAGCAGGCCTCGTTGGTTGGGCTCAAAAGGTGAAGAAAAAGAGAGGGCAAAAAGGTTCAACGGAAGGATCTAGCGAAGCAAGTTCCCATGTTTCTGCTGGGGGGCTTCAGCTGGAGAAACTGAAACGGTTAAAAGAAGCCAATGAAGGTTCCGCTCAATCGAGTTCTCATGAAGGTTCTACTTTGGGAAATAATGCTCCTGCTCCTCCTTTTCCTCGGGAGGCTGAGCCTTGAGTTGCTTCTAGTAGGAACTGTATAACTCACGACTAGGATGGCTGCAGTTGTATTATGGGCAAGCCTTCCAGCATCATAAATATTTTTGTTTATTTTCTTTCCAATATTTAGTAGCAATTATGTACGAAGGCATATTGATACTGAATTGCATGTCATCATGAGCATCTTGTGTGCTTTGTATTCAGCGATTCAGCTAGCATGTCTGTATTTTCAAATGAGTGTTATGTAAGATTCATTACCATATAAATAACTGTTATTTTTCAGTTTCCTTTTTGCATTTCTATGAATCCGATTCGAGTGCATCAAGTATCTTTACAATTTCGTGTGGAACTTTGATTCGCTTGGTAGGTCAATTGTGCAGGGTTACAGTACCCCATTACATAGTCCAGTTCCAGCTGCAGATGAACTGGTCTCAGTTCTTGGCTTCAAATCGGTAATAGCTTGTCTTCTCTGCTGGAACATGGGCGAATATCAGTTTAGATGGCATTATTGCAGACTTCTTTCACCATTTGTATGCTAAAGACTCCTGAAACTTGGTGCCTCAACCTTCCAACTCTTTAAATAACGAGATAAGAAAATGGTCAGAATTTTCCTCTTCCAGTACTTCTCAGCTGAACAAATCTTTCCAATCCAAAACATTTACGGTACCTTTTCAATTATTAGGACTAGGGTTGTTCATTAAATTATCAAACAGAGGTTTGGTTTGCTTTGGTTCCTTAAAAGACATCCTGGTTTAATTCATGACCTAAATTGTATTATACCACATGTTTATGATTTAAATTTACAGTTTCACGTGTTCTTAAGTACGAACCAGAAATTCAACAAGTGGAGAGACAGATTCAAAGAAGGACGAGCAGTTTCTGGGGCAAAATCTCCTGGAAAAGAAAAGCCTTTGCCCTTGCTTTTCAATTATGTGTGTGCCAAATTTCCAACAAACAGTCTTTAATTTGTGCTCGGAAAAAGCAACAAATTTCCAATATTTTGTTAAAAAGGGCAACAAGGAACTACTACTTACAATCTTTAACTTCCTCCAAATTCCCCTCTCCCAGTTGACAATTCAGTAAAGAAAGAGAAAGAAATTAACAGAGAAGAGGGAATGCATGGGAACCGTGATGAGGGGGGGGGAAACCACAATTTGTCATCAGCCATAACTCATCAACAATCAAGAGATATTATGAATGAATCGCACCATTGGATTTGAGAAGACGAAATATTTGAGATAAGATCACACGGCAACCATTTTTGGCTAAGAAAAAAGCCTCCAGGCCAGTCGAAGTTACTGGTTACTATTCATACAGAACAGTAAATTTTACAATTTCTAATTTAGTCCCTAAATTGGGTATTGTTTTAAATTGGGTGTTGAATTGATTTTATCATTTGATTTGATAAACTTCAATCAAAATTGGTCCCTAAATTTCCAAATTTGACTTATATTTTTTTTCACATCAGAAAAATATCTATATTAACTTATTGTGATGATCTAATATGATCAAATCAAATATTAGTTAAATGGTACTAGTTTTTTGTGAAATTGCAAGCAACAATGCATAATTATTATTATTATTATTATTATTATATATATATACATATGTAAAACTTTTATCAAGTCATCACAAATCAAATTTAAGGGAAAAATTAGAGGATTGTTTTATTTTTTTGTAAAAATATTTTAAATAAAGATTATATTAGGTCATATATTTTAATTCAAATTTTATACACATTTGCTTTTTTAATTTTCAAGCACTCAAATTTGTGTCCACACGAGATTTGGTAAATTTGGTTTGAAAAACCTATTTTTGCATAAAATTACCTAAAAATATTCTACGAACTTCAATAATTCCATTTTCAACTCCAGATATCTTTTAAATTGCATTCTTTTAGATTTATATATACCCTTTCAAGCATGATTAAAGGTCCAAACCACTTCCATCAAATCATCGTCTTCAATATAAACCAATGAACACCAAAATTAGCTTTTTGTAGGAAGGAAGTAGCTAGCCAAAATCTTTCTCTATCCCCTCCCTTTCCAACAATTTTCTCTTTTCTATCTAAAGTTTTAAGGACTAAAACACAAGATAAATAAAGTTTTTATGACAAAAATGTAAGAAACTAAAATTATAGAGACCAAAGATGGAAAAGAACTTCAAGGACCATATTGTAGATTTTGGAACTTAATTTAAATTGTAATGTGTGGATGTACATCAACGTGAACAAGAAAAGCCTTCGTGTAGGAAACGTCTTCCCATTTTTGCTTTAGTTTTAAATAGACATGGGCTGCCCTATGTCGTTTGGTTGTAGTATTATTTTTTTAATAAAAAATAATGTTTATACGGGGCAAGCGTGATTTAAATTAAGAAGAAGAATGACTCAAAGAGATTCTATTGGATAAAATAAGTTGGTTTTATTTTAATTAGATGATAAAAAATTAAAAATGATAATAAATAAACTAAAATTAAAAAATTTGATGACAATAACTTAAGATAAAAAACTTATTTTCAAAAAAAAACAACCAAGTTCAATTTTCATCCAATTAAAAATAAAAAAACAAAATTGAGTAAAAAAATAACAAAGAAAAATAATTTGAGTAATCTTGAGTTAGCATAATAGATATATAACTTAGGTGATTAGAGACGAATAAAGTTGAATTAACTCATGACTTAAGTCATAATATTGGGATAACTCGAGAGAAAATAAATTGAAAAAAAACCATAAGACTCATTAAAAAAATAAAGTTGAATGATGAAATCAAATAAAAAAACTAAGTTTACAAAAAAATATCAATTTGCATTAACTTTTCAAACTCGTGCTCTTGGGTCTTTAGACTAGAAACACTTCAATTTGCATTAACTTTTCAAACTCGTGCCCTTGGGTCTTTAAACTAGAAGCACCATATATGAAAAAACCACAAAGCTAATCTTGAACCAATTAAATATTAAAAGAAAAAATCAGGAAAAAAATTCAATTATATCAAAAGATTCAAAATAAAAAATAGCAATTAAAAATTAAGGATCAAATTGTAATAAAAAATAAATTAAAAGAAAAAATTTAAAAGAAAAATTACTTTAACAAAAATAAAAAAATATAAAAGAATGAAAACCAAATTGGAAAGAAAATAATATATCATAAATTTGGATTATATGATAAAACTGAAAATAAATAAAATTGTACAAAATAGTAAAAAATTATAAATCAAAAGAATAAGAACTAAATTGAAGAAAATAATATATTATAAATAAGGATTGAATGATGAAATTAAAAACAAATAAAACTTTTACAAAAGAATAAAAATCAAAAGAATAAAAAATAAAATTAAAATATTAATAACTAAGAAAACAATAATGAAATTTTGAATTGTTAGTGTGATTTTTTAGAGGCAAATCAAAAGAGGAAAAAAAAATAATGACTATTTATTGTAGCTCTACTATCATGTAGCCACCCCCCATTTGGAGAAAGATATCACAATGATTTCAATAGCATGATAAAATTATAATTTTAGCTATTAAAACACCACATATACTATACCAAAAAGTTACAGGCACTTCCCACGTGTTAGAGCATGTAATGCATGTATTTATCACATTTTCATTTTATTATTATTATTATTTTATGTTTATTAAAAGATTAAATTATTTTTAATCAATTTAATAATAAAGTGAAAAAACAAAAAAATGTTTAAATATAAACTTTAAAAATTTTTCTTTCAAAGATAATCGAGTTATTTTACTATTTTTTAAAAAACTTAAATGATATAAAAGCTTCTAAATGCTAATTTCAAATATTTTTTCTTTTAATAAAAAATTGTTAATTTCATTGAACTTCAAAAAATAAAAAAAAAACAATTTCACCATCGATCAGTCTGATAATGACTAATGACTCAAGCAAAAATATAAAAATACCCTAAATGACAGGGGCTATTAGTTTTTTTAGAAGATAAAATGGTATTTACATTGTAGCTATGAATAGTAAAATGTATTTGTAACCATTATGTTTTTGCTTTCCATTTTATCTATTTTTTTAATATATATAATTTAACTTAATTTTTAATTTTAATGTCAATTAATTTTAATGTCAATTAATTTTAATGTTTAATTGATATTATGGTGCTATAGAAAAAAATTAAAAGAAAAAAACTTTTTGTGGGTGCGTAGATAACTTTAAACCAGATTATTGGTATACATTGTGCCGAGGGTTGAATTAATTTTTTAAAAACATAAAAATATCTAGTGTTTTCTAGAAGATAAAAAATAAGCTTTGTAACAATTAACTCGGTATGATTTAATTGATTTGATGAATCTAAAGATGATCCGAATAACCGATAAAATTATAATTTGACTCAAAAAAATTTCAGGAATATATATTTTTAAATTTTAAGATATTAATATATTAAATTGACTTGAATCAACCCGTTATGAGATTGTTATAATTCTATAAAAATAAATCAAAACAAATTATAAAACTAAATTTTCAATTAACCTAATTTTAAATGATGAAATTAAAATTGTGTTCTTAAAAAGGATATAAAACAACTTGATTTAACCTAAACTAACCTATCAAACTTGCAAGCGACAGTCTCTTGACTGTGATAAACATATTGAAAGCAAATCAAAACAAATTATGAAGTTCATTTTTCAATTAACCTAATATTAAAAGATAAAATTTAAAAAAACTTAATTAAAAACAAGACAAAAAAAAATCTCATTAACTTAAATTAACTCGTCGATCTTATGTCCTAGATCATGAAAACATGATAATTTTATAAAAAATAATTCAAAACAAATTATGAAGTTTAATTATGAATCAAGCCAATGTTTTATAATAAAATTAAAAAAAGATAAAAAATTCAAGTTAACCTAGATTAATCCGTCAAAGTCATGGCCTGAGTTACGAAACCAGGATAATCTCATAGGAAATAAATTACAAAACTCAATGTTGAAGTATAAAATTTTAAAATAAAATAAAAAATAAAGTACTATTTTGATATAATATTTTGTGTGGAGGTTGGAGGTGTTTAGAATTATGATGCAAGGTTCTTTTTAAAATAATTTTTCATTTGAAAGGAAATTTTTTTAGATTTTTTTATTTTTAATATCAATACATTAAAATTATTAAAAAAATGCAAAAAAAATATTTTTTAAAATAAAAAATACTTAAAAGCAAAAACAATAATTGCGCAAAACACTTCTTCATTTAGTTTTTGTTAATTAATTAAAAATAATAATGCCCTAATTAGTATAATGGATAAAATGGAAATCATGTGTTTTAAATAAAAATAAAAGGAGCCAATTTTTTTAAAATAGCAAGTCAATCAACTAAACTTGGACCCAAACCCGACCCACCAAAACCCACTTTCTTCTCAAAATTTCCCAAAGCAAAACAAAAACCCAACAACAAAACCCTACGGTCTCACCATCGCCACTGGACTCCATCGCTGAAAACCCCTTCTAAATTAAACACACCTCTCCCGTTTAAACACCGCCACGGCCACAACCATCACAGGAGGCTACTGCAATTTTTTTTCTTAAAATGACGCTCCATTCAATAATAATCCAAAAGCTACTAACCACAAACGCCCATATAGGGCGGCGAGTGGCAGCCCACCACTTGAAAATTTACACTTATGGAATGCGTAATCAAATCTCCATTATCGACTCCGATAAAACTCTCATCTGTCTCCGGAATGCTGCCAGTTTCATTTCTCATTTGGCGCGTGATAAGAACGCAAGGTTCATGTTTGTGAATACGAATCCTCTGTTTGATGAGATAGTGGAGCAAATGACAAAGAAGATGGGGATTTATAGCCCAAGAGATAACATTATGTGGAGAATGGGTGGTTTCTTGACTAATAGTCATAGTCCTAAGAAGTTTAGATCACGAAATAAAAAGGTTTGCCCTTTCTTTACAATGGGCTCCTTTTTCTTTAATTGAATTGTGAATATGAGTGTTCTTTTTTGTTAATTGAATCCAAGTTTTGGGTAATGGGGTTTTTATTTTTTAACGATTTTGAGGGTTAAGCTGCTGTTTTCTTTTTTCAAAATTCAAGTTGAGGGTTAATATTATTTATTGGTCCCTTCTATTCTTTTTGCTTTTAAAGTTTTTTTTTTTAATTGTTTGATGATTGTATTTCTTTTATTTGTGCTGTTAAGGTTTGTTTTGGGCCAATACAACCGCCAGATTGTGTAGTGGTATTGGATACGGAGAGGAAGAGCTCGGTGATTTTGGAGGCTGATAGATTGCAGGTTCCCATTGTGGCTTTGGTTGATTCAAATATGCCATGGGAGATTTATAAGAAGATTGCGTATCCAGTGCCTGCTAATGATTCTGTTCAGTTTGTGTACTTGTTTTGCAATATAATTACCAAGACATTTTTGCTCGAGAAAAAGAAGTTGAAAGCACTAAAAGGACATATTCGTAAAGATGAGCGAGAGCTTTCCACCAAAGAATCGAGGTACTATAGAATTTACTTAATTTGTTAACCTCTGTTTAGGGTAGTGCCTTATAAGGTGTTTTGTGTAAATAATGTTTATTGCAAGAGAATAATAGAAATTACTAATGCTGCGTTTTGGAAAAGATAGGAAGATCCTTGTTTCAGTTAATTATATTGTTGGGATCAATTATGGATGATGAATGATGCACATTCACTGATTGATATGTAGAGAAGAACTTGGACTGGTGATGCTATTTAGCCTAAAGCAGGAAAATGGGTACTATACTTGAGTGATTTTTTGCTGTGGCAATAGATGCTCTATGATGTGACGGATTATGTTTTTTATTGGTTTGATGAAGACCTCTGTTTTTAGTTTCATATGATTGTGTTTCTCATAAGTTAATTTCCATCCTGATGTAGAAAATAGCTATAAAACTCAGATGAGAATTCAAGTTTCAGCAGATACCTATTGTGGATGTTGTACTGCTGAGAATTCTTTAGGTTCTCATATATCTGTTAAGCAGGACACTGGTCATTTAAGATTCAGTTGCGCTATGGTGTGCTTCTGTTGCCTTCTTTTATTTCTAGATAGAAGGCTATTCTCTAATTATGGTCCACTGAAATGGGTCCTGGAAGGAAAAAGCTAGTGCAGTCCTACCTTTCAGCATCTAGTTGCTGTTAAGATTCGAACACACCCTTTAGATCCCAAGTCCAAGACTCTACATTGTTACCAAAGAAGGGTTTTTTCTAGATGTAGGATGTTGCATTTGTCATTCTAGTTTAGCTTTTATTGTTGGTTTTGGGATGTGCAATATAGATTCTTATGATATAGGTCTTACTATTTTGATTCATGTATAAATTACTTGCTTTTTTGCATTATAAGAGAAAATTGATATCATCCTTGGATGAGAGTAAGTTGTGGTATTTGTTTATGGAAGATATGATGCTGGTATCATGTTTGCTAATGTGTTTTTATTTTTAGTTTTTGTTTCCATATGGTTGTGTGTGCTGTATGGAGTTAATATATCATGTTTTTCAAGTTGTTGAGGTTATTAGTCCGAAATTTGATTATCTAGAAATGTTTGTTTATTATTGAAATTGGTCAAACTGGCTATTCATTAGAGACTTGGACTAAGAGAGCATACAAAGCTTTATCCCTTAGTTATCCGAAGTACAGAAAGCAAATTAGTGCAAGGTTTTTTAATCTTATGCAGAGTTAGGGTATAATGTGTTCAATATACTGCTGGGTTCTTCTTGAATCGATATTTGGGTCCTGGCATCTAGAATTTAATATTTATAGAACTATGTGATTGGGTTTTCACTTGAGGTTTTGTTATGACCTACTTATGTGTGGTTTGGTACTTTGGTTGGCATGACATTAAATTGTGTTTTGAAGCAAGGAAATCCTAGAAAGTGTGCAAAGCAAGAACATGAGCAATATCAGCTCTCTAATTGGTGAAGTGCTTGTTGTTCCTTATCAGAACTTAGCACCTGCTTCTAATGGTAATGGTTTTCTACTTGACATGGTGACTTGTTTAAATCAAGAAGTTAAAAAATATTTTAGTTTGTTGTGTCCCTTTGTTCCTTTTCCCTCTTTGCTTGTATAAAAATAATTTCCTGGGCTGAATGCAGATATTGCAGAAATTAAGAACCTTTTGGACAAGATTGTCGTGGTGAAGTTCAATGACACTTTGGGAACAGCTCTAGGGTTTAATGGCCCCAAGTAAGCATGAATCCTAAACCTAGATATTTCATACTACATTATATAATTTGATCTTTTGAAGGATACATGATGAATGGGTTAAATTTCAACAGGTGGAGTAATTTAGTCCTATCCCTAAACAGACAAAGGCTTGTAGAGACATGTTTGCTTTGTACTTTATCATGTGTTAAATTTATGTGGCTGTACTCCTTATTTTTTTGCAGGTCTTTAATTGGAATTCGTGATGGTTTGACATCTCTTGACTTGATTGTTAATCAAATTCAGGCAAGATTTCTTTCTTTTGTATATAGGTTTTATTTTGTTATCTTTGCTCTGACATTTCCCACTGCTAAATATCTGCAGTCTCTCAATTTGACATACGGATGCCATATCCCTTTGGTGCTTATGAACACTATCAGAACTCATGATGATTCCCTGAAGGTGATTTGTCCTTAGCATCTCCTCTTGGAACTGTGCTTATATTCTATCAGAATCTACTCATTGAAGTTTTCATGTAGGCTTTGGAGAAATATTCCACATCAAATGTTGATATTCTTCCTCTTAGTCAGGTGTGCAATTGTACCCATGTTTGTTTGTTTAACTATACATGCCAATAGAATTTGTTGAAGGCATAATTTATAGCTCACCTATACCATGATTGCATTTATGCAGGGCGAACATCCTCAAAAGAAATCTTCCAGTGGACAGAGCAGTGCAGATGAATTGTAGACTCTCTATACCTTTTTTGCTTTTAACATATTGAAGTTCTAAGTGCCCTGTATAAACTCTAAAAACCCTGAAGTTTTTCCAAATTGTATCTTAATGCTAAAAGAAAGTCAAGTATCAAGTGCTGCAGCATTAGAACTATTCTTAAAAATGCTAGCTGTTTTTAATAGCCCACAATGCTTTCCTACTAGAGATAATCCATCTTGAGAAAGCCAGTATGATAGTTGGTTTTTTTAATCTAGTAGATTTCAACTTCTACTAATAGCTGGCTTGAGCACTGCTGTTCCTCTATTATATCACTTTCATAACTTCAGCTCCTAAACATTTCTTCCTTTCCTTCTCATTCCCTGGTTTGTGGTTGTCTCATAGTTTCATATTGGTTTCTAAGGTCTGTTGTCTTGGCAAAGTGCTTGTAACGTTTGCTAGAATCACATTTAAATGACTAATTTTACTAGCTATGACACTTTCCTCTTCCTAAAAATTCTTGGCTGTGCCTCAACTTTTACCTGATTATTTTTTCCCCTAAAATATTGACATTTCTAGTTTACTGTGCAGTGTTTATCAAATCAGTCCATTTACCATTCTATATCTGCTGAACTGGGACATTTTTTTTGCTGATCTTGGGTTCAATCTCAATAATGTTTCTCTTATAAATTTTGTTATTTGACCCCAAGGTCTTGTTTCTTCCATCAAAAACTCTTGGAAGTGCTTTGGTGAAAAATACACTACCTCAGAGAACTTTCGCTACAATATTACCTTTTCAGCTTCTAATATGCTAATTCTGTCTTGAATTTCATTTGGCCATAGGGCAAAACTTTCCTGATGATTGTTCTCTCTCTATCTCTGATTTTTCCATTTCTTTGGGTTTATATGAAGGTATCCATCTGATCATGCTGCAGCCTTCCTTTCCCTAATGAAAAGCAGCGGAACACTGGATGTATTATTATCACAGGTACACAATTCTTAAGGATGTTACACTACTTGCTCGTGCTTTGCTTTATTTCATGTTTAACTCTTGCAATTTCTGTTGTCAATTTTAACTGTGATCTTTTTATTTCTTGTCCATTAAGTTTTTTGGGTGTATGTTCATTAAAGGCTATTGATGCATTTTGTGTTAACTCATATAAGATAGCATTATTGATGCATGAGCTTTCAAACACGTTGTAAATGCAACATTAACAGGTTACAAATATTAATCATCCTTTTTTAAAATGTTCATGGGCTACATTAACCAAAAAAACAAGGACAGGTCTCAAATAGGAATTTGAGGCTGAGTACATGTGCTGCCATTGCTGTTGTCCCTATTTCTTTATTACATGATATATAAAAAGAATGTAATTCATTTATCTGAAAAGGGCAATAAGAATGCATGCTAGCAGGGAACAAATAACTGCTGTTCCGAACTTATTTTCCAGGGAAAGGAGTACGTACATGTGGTGAGCTCCGATAATGTAGCTGCAGCTGTTGATCCAAGTACCCTCTTCAGTTTGTTTATTTATCTCTTTTAAAGTCTTCTTTTAACTCTGTCCCTGTAGTTTTGATTACTTAATTTCTTCAAGTCTTACTTTAGCTCTTTAACTATATGCCTTTTTGTCATTTCTTTTTCTGTACTTAAGAATCATTCTTCTTACATTTGTGCTCCTTGAGTGTTGATTCAGGAATCATGAGTCATTTGAGCCAAAACAATATTGAATACTGTATGGAGGTACTCAAACAATGAATTTCATTAGCACTGCTGCTTTGGCTCAAAATCTGTGTTTAATTCTTAATGATTTTCAGGTGACACCAACCACTTCATATCTTTCAAAAAGTAAAATGGCCAGTCAGCAGCAAGGAAAGTTTGAGGTGTCATCTTCACTTCAATTATTTTATAATTCTTCATTCGTTATTTGGACACTTTTGAATTGTGGTATGTTTGGATAATGAATAATAAGCATTTTGATGAATGAAGATGCTAAAAGATTCAACACATTTTCTTCTTTTTTTTTCCTTGAAAAAATAAAGTACTAAAATTTTAGTACTTGGTCTTTATTTTGTCAAAAGCTATGATATTTTGAAGATTTGAATGATCAGCACGTCGTATCTGGTCAGAAAAACTGTATGAAATATAAATTGTGCTAACTGTTCAAGGAATAAATTGGCATGCAGGCTGCAAATACAAGATGCATCTAAATTATGTTTATCTTGAATACATGTCCTGCCAAGCTTGCACATCTAAATTATATTTGGCTGCAATTGTCAAATCCTCGTCCTGATTCTAATTCTTATTGACCAGTAACATATTCCATTAACTTAAGCAAAGGGCTTGAATGTCAGCAGTTTTGACACAACAGCTCTCTACCTCATTTAATTCTAGAGGATGCATTTATAATGTACCATTGTTGAAGATCACAATTTGGTTAGTAGGGTACATGAATTACAGACTCTTCTAACATATTAAGTATTCATTGAGTGATCAGGCTGTTTGGTGGCCTTGAGGTTCTGTTGAATTAATTGGCAGTACCTTGTGTGGTTGGTGGTAGCTAACAATTTCTATTCAATATATGTGCCATGCAGCTTGCAGAAATAGCGCGAGCACTTCCTAAAGATGTGAGTTCTGATTTTCGTTTTCCTTTCTGCCTTTGCCTTTTTGAGACTAAATTTATTGAACAGTTTTTTTTTTTTTTTGAACTTCAATATCATGATCATTCATGAAGTCAACGGAGAAGTTCAAATTTATCGACACAAGAAGTTTGTGAGTTACCTTTATACCCCTATCAACTCCCCTGATAAAGCAGGCAATGATGCTTCATCCTGTAATTTTTTTTTGTTTTGTACAGGTGGGTGAATTTGAAAGCAATCAGAAGGCTTGTTGATACCAATGCCCTGAAGATAGAGAACCTGTCTATTTCAAAGGTGTACCTTTATTTTACACACTGAGGGCTTATACTTATTAGATAAAAACCAGGAATTATTGAAATGATTTATTTTTAGGAAGTGGAAGGTGATCAAATGGTTTTGCAAGAGACAGCAGCCGGTTCGACAATACAGGTATTCATATATATTTTTATGTTTTGTTGAGAATTTTTTGTTAACTTCTTGTGCTCTATAACTAATGACTGCTGACATCTTATGATTTTTTTTTTTATTGAGCCAGTTATTTGATAAAGCCATCAGCGTTAATGTCCCTCAATTTCGGGTTGTGCAACTAAATGCAACATCAGACTTGCTTCTTCTTCAGGTTTTGGACATGACCATCTTGGCTATGTTATCATTTTCCCACTGAATAAAAATACTAACAATTTGAGGCTTATAATTTTTATGTATGTATTTCGCAGTCAGATCTGTACTCCACCTCTGAAGGTGTTTTAGTTCGGAACACAGCTCAAGCTAACCCTGCAAATCCATGTATTGAGTTGGGACCTGAATTTGAAAAGGTGACTATAATTGTTACTAGGTTATTGCTTTATTTGTATGTTACCAGCACTTAATGTTCTTGTGTTCTTATCTCAGGTCAGTGATTTCCAATGCCGTTTCAAATCCATTCCTAGCATAGTTGGATTGGATAGCTTGAAGGTAGCTGGTGATGTGTGGTTTGGAGCTGACGTGGTTCTCAAGGTATTATCAACTTCCAATATCGAATTTATGTAATATGTAGTTATGTCTTGCTGCCTTGTTTGCTAGAGTTTTTAAGCTGCATCTGCGAGGGTGGATTTTGTATTTTTGTTTAAAGTGGACATAAAGGTCCATTTCATGTACGCTGATTCATCCTGAAGTGTAGTCGAGAGCTGACATTTTCGTTTGTGTGTGTGCATATATATATGGATACGAATTTTTATTTACACATATTTATCAATTGCATTGTATTGTCGTTTGTGCTTACAGTTGTTGTCCATGAACATTTACAAGACTAATTTTGAATGGACATATCAAAGTTGCAAACCTTTCTTCGTTACCTTCAATTTGTTTTGAATGATGGACGGTTCATCTTTGGCTAAATGTTGTGCTTGTTTTGTTATTGTAGGGGAGAGTAAGTATTGTTGCAAAACCAGGGGTGAAACTGGAAATTCCTGATGGTGCAGTCCTTGAGAACAAGGTATATGATTTAAACACCTGAAAGAACTTTTCTTAACGTAGAAATTAAAAGAGTGAGAACTGTGAAGAAGGCATTAGTGATTGGCGAGGGGTTGGTTGGTTCATCTTCCTTTTCTTTTTTAACCTCTTCTTTTATGTGGTTGTCCAGGATATCAATGACCCTTCAGACATTTGAGATGGATTCTATTTACTTCGTAATTTTGATCAGAGGGCCAAAATTTGTAATGGGTGATTACTTGTATTCTCTGTTTGGTAGAAGAAGAAAAGTCTAAATGTGTAATAAAAGGGCATTTTTGTTTCGGATTTTGCACATTTTAATATATAAAAAGAAGAGCAGCAATCTAAAGGGAAGCTCTCTATTTATGCTCCAGTGCACTGGCATTTCGCAATTAATAAAATGGTGGCTGCAATCTTGCTTTTGAAAATTCAAAGCAGGAGCCCTATCGAGATGTCGAAGGACTATCCTTCTGGGGTGAGGATGCACTTGTTATCACTATCATTCTCTCCGACCACCAGGTATATTGGGTCCTTGTGGATGATGGCAACACGATAAACATTCTCTCTGAAAGTTTTTGACCTTATGAAAATTGATGCCTTCAAGTTACCAAGTTACTCCAGGTTAAGACTCTTGGTAAGGATAGAGGGGAAAATAGTGCTTGTTTAGATATAGGTATCTAGTTCCAGTTAGTCTGAGTTATCTTGATAAGATAACGCTGTAGGCTTGAATTTTGTTTTTTTAAGCGTAAAAAGTAATGTTTACACATTGTAAATGATTTTTTATTAATAGATAAATTTGTGATTTGGATTATAGATATGATAGATTTTATTTTATTTTATTTTAATTAGACAATAAAATAAATAGGTAATAATACTAGATGGATTAAGTTTTTAAAAAATAAACATGATAACAAAATAAAAGATATATTTTTAATAAAGAATTAACAATGTAGCTTAATTTTGAGTTTAGTAAATAAGAAGGATGAAATTAGGTTAAAAAACCTAAAAAATTGGTTTGAGCTAACCCAATAATATATGATAAATTAAGATTGGGTGATGAAACTTAAAGCCAATAAAACTTTTATAAAAGAGTTAAAAATAAAAATTATAAATCAAAAGATTGAAGTTGAAATATTAACAACAAAGAGAACTAAGTTATACTTCTTTTATGAAGGAGAGATAAAAAAACTCATTGACAACAAATTACCTAGCCACCATTGACATGTATTGCACTAAAAAAAAAGAGAGGATGTGATATAACTTCTAATAACACAATAAAAATGGATTTTTTACCACTAAAAGGCACCCCCACGCATAACCTATAAGTGCTTGGATGCCTCCCACATGCTTGTGTTTTTGCCATACATGCTAACCTTTTTTTATTTAAATAATATTTAATCTATATAAAAATACTAAATTGCCCTTTATGAAACTAGTAATAACAAAAATATCATTACAAAAAGACCAAAAAGCCCAATAAAGCACATTTTTATATTTTTATTCCAAAAGTAAAGTTGTCATTTTACTCTCTTTTAAAAATTCAAAAGATATAAGCATCCTTCCTTATTAATTTGAAATTCCTTATTAATTTGAAAGATGTTGACTTGGAGGCTAATTAAGCCATTTTAGTTTGCTTAAAAAAATATAAAAAAATACACCTCTAATCAATTTTTTAATAACTAATAAGTCTGAAGAGAAGACCTAAATATTTCTAACACCAAGACATTAAATTTATTTCGGAACTGTAAAGACATTATTACACTACTTATTGAGCTATGCAAATGGGTCTATATCTATAATATTTTTCAATATCCTATTAGCTTTAGTTTATAAGCACGTACCTTAAATGACAAGTACTTTAAATTTTTAGAGTTATTAAAATAGACTTGGCCTTTAATGTTATTTTTGAAAAATCAGTAATGAGATCAAAGTGCCATTAGAACTAAAGAACTAACCTTGAAATTTCTCATGAAAAGGTGGTATGATAATTGTTAGAACCAACCAACTAGCCTCTTGTAAATATGCCTTCTTTAATCTAAGGGGAAGAAAGGCATGATGGTCAAAGATTAGGGGTAAAATAGTATAAAGAAGATAAAGATGGACAAAATTATTGGATGAATTGGATAGTTTAACTCTAAAAATGAACAACCTAAATTTCAAACAAATATTGAGTCAATGTTAACACCTAGATAAAGGAAATAACTTATGGTTCTCAAAATCCAAAGTCCTAATTTTGTCTTTAGTTTGATGGATATGCTAGGAATTGAATTGAATATAACATGTCATCAGTTGAATGTCAATCTCTCGTTCATTTTCATTTATCAAGAGAAGAAAAATTTTAAGTGAGGGATAAATAGAAAGCAATTTTAGGAAAAGACAACAAGCTTTTAGAGATAGGTTTTATAACGGAAGTCATATATCATGATTTGTTGACTAATGTAGTGATGACTAAAATGTATAATAGGAGGTGGAGAGTGAGTGTATACTTCATTAACCTTAACAAAGTCTACTTATAAGAGAACTTTTATCTCTCTAATATTGATAAGCTAATCAACTTTATCATGGTTTTTAGTTTTTGAGCTATTTAGATGTTAATTCTAGTTACCATCATATCTTAATATGCTTTGACAATGAGGAAAAAACATCATTCATTAGAGATAAAAGGACTTCTCATACAAGATGATGTTATTTAGCCTCAAGAATGTAGGAGCTACCTACCAAAGGATGGTGAGCAATGTATTCAAGGACAAGTTAGATAGGAACAAAAAGGCCTATATGGATGACATGTTAGTTAAAAACATAAGCTTTTAAGAACACAAATAGGATTTTTATGAGGTACTCGAAAGTTTATTAAAAACATCAAATGAAATTGAATCCAACCAAGTATGCATTCATAATTCAAGATCAAGGCTATTTGGGCATTCTAACCCTAAATTGTTATTGGAGTATTGTTCGCCTTTCTTTAGTACTCTAAAAAACTTCAGTACTTTTAATATATTCTATAATGCAAAAGAGATTTTTATATGCTAGAAACCTTCATAACCTCTTTATAAATCTATCACAACCAAGAAAAAGGAAAATCTTATTCTTATATTTAAGGTTGGCTTACATGGTTGTTAATGCTGCCCTAGTTAGGGAGAAAAGCATAACTTATAAAATGGTCTCTTACATCAGTAAGTCATTCTAGGATGTTGAAACAAGTCATTTGAAAATAAAAAAAAGTGCTCTTCACACTAGTTAGCATAACTAGAAAGTTTAGGCCCTACTTATAGGCTCACCCCATTACAATTGTAATTAGCTAACAACTTAAGCAAATCCTTCACAAGACAAATATATCTGTGCGGTTGGTTTGTTAGGCCATCGAACTTAGAGAGTTTAGACTATGATATCGATCATGGCTAGTAATTAAAAAATATGCCTTTGTTGATTTCATCATTGAATGTTTCTTTAAAGATCCCATAATAGTATAACATACTCTGGTATTAGCCTTAACCAATGAAGGGTAGAAATTGTGTTAAGATAAGGCCTCCAATTCCTTTTTTCCAACAATGCAATTGAATAAAAAGCTCTCATTGTTAGCCTCAATTTAGCATAAGCTTTGAAATCTTATCCCTTTTATATGTATAATGACTCTTAGCTAATAATAGGATAACTCAAAGCAAAAGAGTCATCCATGGCTAAATATCACTAGTGATTGTAAAGGCATCTTCAATCTTTCAAAAAGTAAAAAAAATATGATCATTATGTTTTAGATTATAAAGGAAGAGAATGGTTGGGTAGAAATTCTATCAAAATTAAACAAAAGTTCTTGAAAAACCTAACATCAAATAGAAAAATGACTTGTTAATTTTCTCTATGGCTCAACAATTTATCAAAAATGATTGAAATGTAACTACAAAGAAAAACTTAAGGAAGCAAAACTCTCCCTTTATACATAAGAAAAACTTAAGGAAGCAAAACTCTCCCTTTATACATAATACAAGTCATCCTTATAATAAGAAAAACGACATGGTACTATTTGATGGATGAATTGTTGTATAAAAATTCCATAAAAACTCCTTTTTTAAAATACATCTCCCAGAAGACAATTAATATAATCTTGTATGAAATTAGTTGCCCAACAATTAGGTATAACATTATTAAAGTGAGATAAATGAAAAAGAATTAAAGAACAACTTGAATATCTTAAAAAAACTACATGGTGTCATTAACCAATTTTTTGACCTTATTGTTTTAAAGAATTTCTAAAAAGTTAAAAATAGCAAAAAACAACAAAAAAAATCTAAAAAGATATTTTTTGACACATTTGTGTCATTTCCGTCATTTCCAATATCTTTTTGAAAGAATCCACAATTTAAAAATCTACTTTAAACGTGTTCAGCTTTTAATATGTCTATTTTAAATTTATTGGTTAATTTTTCTCATCGAGTTGACATTGCTTTTAAAAAAAATCAAAATATAAAAAATAAGAAAAACAAATAGATATATGTATAAGAAGACCAAAAGTGCAAAGGAAGAAAATATAGACTAAAGTAAATTTTAGTATCCTGGGGACCAAGTAACTGGGAAGACACAAAATTATTTTGACTATAAATAGAAAAAAAATCTCACAAAAAAAAAGAGAATTAGTTAAAGAGACCACCAAAAAAAGGGAAAATCTAGAAACTTTTTCTCCTATCTCTCTTTTTAGGAGAACAAAGGTCTCTCTCAATCTTTTTAAATAAAAGAAAAGTCTCCAGCAAAAAATAGGCTTCTTTTGTCCTTCATTACTGGGGATCGATAGAAACATCATGAAATATAAATATCGATGACAAACAATTACTCCAATAACAAAGGCCAACAACACTTATGACACGACTAAAAGATTGATGTCTTCTCCCAAGTGCAAGAGTGTTGAAATAATAAATGACCTGGCAAGATTGGGGTCGAACCATAGGGATGTTATTTGTACAAATTATAAACAACAACA
>NW_011500624.1:13664-60873 GCF_000495115.2 Populus euphratica | reverse complement strand
TGATATAAAACCATGATAAAAATGCACTTTTAAGTACTAATCAACTTGATAGCAACAAACGCTATGAACACCATGACATGTTCCTCACTATAGGTATGCCAACCACCACACAAGCGCCAAACATGATAAAACCAACACCAAGGTTACTCGTTACTATTGTCTCCTTTTATTTTCAACCCAAACATGAGGATCTCTCCTTCGTTGTAACCACTACCATCCTCACCCTTAAACACACCATCATCCCATAACCATATTTAACCATAAAGCTCCCTTCTTTATCGTTCATAACTGATTTAATTCCATCAATTGTCATTGTAGCCACCATTAACGTAGACATCATGGCCTATATCCATTGTTAACCCTTGATTGTAGCCACCATTAACGTAGACATCATGACCTATATCCTATATCCATTGTTAACCCTTACTCTTCACAAGCTATACTTGCATCCTAAAAGGACAAATACAAATTTAAAAAGGGGAGATGCAACTATTTTTATGTTGTATGGATTTTTGTTTTTATAGGAGAAAATGAATCTTACTATCGACACAAAGAGAAAAAGAAGGAGGTGTTGCCTCGAAACCACGACACTCATCCCTACACACAACAACAACGCGTGAGCCCATGTGTTTACAATGACGATGACGTATGGAGCGCACACACTGCCATTGTTCTAGGATATCCACTATTATTCTCTAGTTTTTGGTAACCTCTCCAATTTGTACATAATTTTTGGAAAGTCCATTTCAAAATTCAAATGATGTTTAATGCTTTAAATAAATATTTTAAAAGTAGTTTAATAAGCCCCAAATGCATCATTAAATTTTAAAAACTAGTCTTTCTGATTAGAGTTCACTGTTTTCTCAAAGATTTATTTGCTCTTTATATTAGCTAGTTTTACTTGCCAATTTGCTTGAGAGTGATAGGAGGTGAAAACTTTATATGTGATTCTATATTTCTTCATTTATGATTCAAATAGCTTATTGCAAAAATATGTTCCACCATTACTTATCATGGCTTGAGAGATTCCACATCGACTCGAAATGTTTTTTTTCTTTCAAAAACTTGATCATAGTTTTGTGATCATTATTTTGACTTAGAATTGCCTCTATTCATTTTGAAACATAATTTATTATGACTAATATGTGCAAAAAACCAAATGACAAAGGAAATGATCTCATAAAAGTTATACCCCAATAGTCAAAGATTTCAATGGCAAGAATAGAATTTAAAGGCATCATGTGATATTTTGAAATAAATTCTAACGTTTGATAATTTTTAAAAGTTTTGCAAAATGCATATGTATCCATGAACATAGTGAGCACATAAAATTCACATTGTAATGTTTTTGTTGTTATCTTTTTTGACAAGAAATGACCCTCATATATCTTAGAATGACAAAAATATAAGACACAACTTACCTTATTATCGAGAATGCATCTTTGAAATATTTGATCAGAACAATACTTGAACAAGTAAGGGTCATCCCAATAAAAAAATTTCATTTCGCTAAAAAAATTTCTTTTGTTTTGGGTACATTAATGAGTTAGTGAATCTTTTCTTGTTGCTATAAAATGACATTTTTCCCTATTAAGCACTAGATTCTTCTATTTACATCTACTCAAAATCTTTTCTCAGTTAGCTAAACAATCGTCAAATAGATCATATAAAATAGAAAAATCATTCATAAAAATCTCAAGAAAATGTTCAACCATATTACTAAATATATTAAACATGTATCTTTGAAATGTGGCTGGTGCATTACATAATCCAAGACACATCATTCGATACACAAAAATACCAAATGGATATGTGAAAGTAGTTTTCTTTTGATCTTCAAGTGCAATTTCAATTTGGTTATAACCTAAATAGCTATCTAGGAAACAATAAAATTCATGACATGTAATTCTTTCTACGATTTGATCCATGAAATTTAAAGGAAAATAATTTTTTCTAGTCATTAAATTAATTTTTCTATAATCAATGCATATGCATCCACCAATAATAATTCTAGTTGGAATTAATTGTTTTTCTCATTTGTTAATAGAATGACTCTAGACTTTTTAGGTACAACTTGGGTAGGACTTACTAATTTGTTGTCAAAATAGGATAAATGATTTCATTATCTATAAGTTGCTCACTATAGGTATGCCAACCACCACACAAGCGCCAAACATGATAAAACCAACACCAAGGTTACTCGTTACTATTGTCTCCTTTTATTTTCAACCCAAACATGAGGATCTCTCCTTCGTTGTAACCACTACCATCCTCACCCTTAAACACACCATCATCCCATAACCATATTTAACCATAAAGCTCCCTTCTTTATCGTTCATAACTGATTTAATTCCATCAATTGTCATTGTAGCCACCATTAACGTAGACATCATGACCTATATCCTATATCCATTGTTAACCCTTACTCTTCACAAGCTATACTTGCATCCTAAAAGGACAAATACAAATTTAAAAAGGGGAGATGCAACTATTTTTATGTTGTATGGATTTTTGTTTTTATAGGAGAAAATGAATCTTACTATCGACACAAAGAGAAAAAGAAGGAGGTGTTGCCTCGAAACCACGACACTCATCCCTACACACAACAACAACGCGTGAGCCAATGTGTTTACAATGACGATGACGTATGGAGCGCACACACTGCCATTGTTCTAGGATATCCACTATTATTCTCTAGTTTTTGGTAACCTCTCCAATTTGTACATAATTTTTGGAAAGTCCATTTCAAAATTCAAATGATGTTTAATGCTTTAAATAAATATTTTAAAAGTAGTTTAATAAGCCCCAAATGCATCATTAAATTTTAAAAACTAGTCTTTCTGATTAGAGTTCACTGTTTTCTCAAAGATTTATTTGCTCTTTATATTAGCTAGTTTTACTTGCCAATTTGCTTGAGAGTGATAGGAGGTGAAAACTTTATATGTGATTCTATATTTCTTCATTTATGATTCAAATAGCTTATTGCAAAAATATGTTCCACCATTACTTATCATGGCTTGAGAGATTCCACATCGACTCGAAATGTTTTTTTTCTTTCAAAAACTTGATCATAGTTTTGTGATCATTATTTTGACTTAGAATTGCCTCTATTCATTTTGAAACATAATTTATTATGACTAATATGTGCAAAAAACCAAATGACAAAGGAAATGATCTCATAAAAGTTATACCCCAATAGTCAAAGATTTCAATGGCAAGAATAGAATTTAAAGGCATCATGTGATATTTTGAAATAAATCCTAACGTTTGATAATTTTTAAAAGTTTTACAAAATGCATATGTATCCATGAACATAGTGAGCACATAAAATTCACATTGTAATGTTTTTGTTGTTATCTTTTTTGACAAGAAATGACCCTCATATATCTTAGAATGACAAAAATATAAGACACAACTTACCTTATTATCGAAAATGCATCTTCGAAATATTTGATCAGAACAATACTTGAACAAGTAAGGGTCATCCCAATAAAAAAATTTCATTTCGCTAAAAAAATTTCTTTTGTTTTGGGTACATTAATGAGTTAGTGAATCTTTTCTTGTTGCTATAAAATGACATTTTTCCCTATTAAGCACTAGATTCTTCTATTTACATCTACTCAAAATCTTTTCTCAGTTAGCTAAACAATCGTCAAATAGATCATATAAAATAGAAAAATCATTCATAAAAATCTCAAGAAAATATTCAACCATATTACTAAATATATTAAACATGTATCTTTGAAATGTGGCTGGTGCATTATATAATCCAAGACACATCATTCGATACACAAAAATACCAAATGGATATGTGAAAGTAGTTTTCTTTTGATCTTCAAGTGCAATTTCAATTTGGTTATAACCTAAATAGCTATCTAGAAAACAATAAAATTCATGACATGTAATTCTTTCTACGATTTGATCCATGAAATTTAAAGGAAAATAATTTTTTCTAGTCATTAAATTAATTTTTCTATAATCAATGCATATGCATCCACCAATAAAAATTCTAGTTGGAATTAATTGTTTTTCTCATTTGTTAATAGAATGACTCTAGACTTTTTAGGTACAACTTGGGTAGGACTTACTAATTTGTTGTCAAAATAGGATAAATGATTTCATTATCTATAAGTTGAATGACTTCATTTCTCACTACTTCTTTCATATTAGGATTAAGCCTTTACTTTATTTTTTAAAAGGTTTAGCATTTTTCTCCAAATAAATCTTGTGTATGCAAATCAAATGACTAATTCTATAGAACAATTAGTTAAAGCTAAAAACCATATATTTACTTCAATATAAATTGATTAAATTTTACTATTTATCTATTATACCAAAAAATTATCCTATTAACCCGGAGGTTTATGCTCTTAATATGTTCATGCATCAAAACATTATTTTCATTAACTAGAAAATAATCTTTTCGACTCACCCATTTAACATGGTATTATTTTTAGTAACCAGGAAATTATTTTATTTACTTGCCCATTCAACAAGGTATTATTTCTTTATTTTCATTAACTAGAAAATAATCTTTTTGACTCACCCATTTAACATGGTATTATTTCCAGTAACCAGGAAATTATTTTATTTACTTACTCATTCAACAAGGTATTATTTCCAGTAACTAGAATTCAACAAGGTATTATTTTCAATAACCAGGAAATAATCTCCTTGACTCACCTATTCAACATATTATTATTTCCAGTAACCAGGAAATTATTTCCTTATTTGCCCATTCAACAAGACATTATTTCCAGTAACCAAGATTCTCGACTCACCGATTCAATAGGGTATTATTTTATCTCTCCCTCTTTTTTTTTTTCTTCATTTAAGCTTTATATAAAAAAAAAAATTTACAAAAGTTTCTTCTATTATCAGTTAAAATAAGCTTTCTTCATTTAAGCTTTATATAAAAAAAATATATAATTTATAAAAGTTTCTTCTATTATCAATTAAAATAAGTTATTTAATTACTGCAAGGTGTCGAACACTTATTTGGTGTTTGTGTGCTTGACGAGATGTCCCACGACCTCCTTTGTACCAATATAATATACTATGTTATTGTTCATTCATTTGTATCGGTAAAAATTCTAATACCAATTACATATTTATTGATTATATCATACACCCTTAATTAAGCTTAATTGAATTATTCATTTATTTATTTACAAAATTCATTATTCAATTTAACCTAACAACATTAATTATCTTCAATATGACAAGACTTCTCAATAATATTATCAAAACTCATTTTTTTCTTCTTTTAATCTTTCTTCTTCTTTTAACCAAAATTAACCTAAGGAAGAAAGTGAAGATTTTTATTTTCTCTTTGGAAAATTCTTACTCCTTTCATATAATAACACCTATAAACTTATATCTTCTCACATTTTTCAAACAATTATATTAAAACCTCAAATCCCCTAATTTTTTCCTCTTTTGGCCGAAAGTTCAATAAAAAAGGGAAGATATAATTTTTGTTTCTTTTATTTGAAATTAAACATTTACCCAATCATAATTCATGCTTTCTAACATGGTTCAATTATAATTTACATTATTCCCATAATCTATAACATAAACCCATAATTTCACTTCATCATAATTTTACATAATCCTTCATCAAACATAAAATTATAGAAATTAATCATTTAGAGCATGTTATTTATCTCACTTTGTTAAGGATTTAAGAAAAAAATACAAGAAAAATCTATTTTTCTTCCCCTCCCTCTTCAAACCTTAGCTTAAATTTCTTCTTCCAAAGCTCTCACTATCTTAAAATCAGCCCCTCTTGATGTTTAACTAAGTTGATAATGTAGTTGAAAGTACTTTTATTTGTGATTTTTTAACTATTTTTTTATTTTAATATGATCATATCAAAATTTTTAATTACTCATTTTAATTGGTGAAATCAACAAGAATTTATGTAGAAAATCACACCTTTTCTGCCCCTTTTTTTGTTTTAAACTCTTGGCTAAAAGAGAAAAAAAATTGGAGCATTTATAGTTTAGCTTTTACTTATTTACACATTAGCCCTCATTACTTCTTATTTCTATTATTTTCACTTAATTTTTTTTTTACTTAATTTAGACCATAACACCTTATCTTTTAGTCAATTGTATCCATTTACAATACCTAAAATCCTTTTATTTAATCTATTTGGTATTGTATTTTGTTTAGATTATAATTTATCTGGTTTTCATAATTGGTTTGAGTGATCTTATTTATAAAGTTTGATTATTTTATTTTTCTCATATTATTTTTGTGTTTCTTTTGGTGTGACTTTTGTTTTTCTAATCTTTTTCCAGCCCCGGTCAAATGGTGGATAACAGTGCTCCGTGACTCTCAAGTCAGCTCTTTTTTTCCAGCCCCGGTCAAATGGTGGATAACAATGCTCCGTGACTCTCAAGTCAGTTCTTTCAGTTTCTCATGATAACTAATATTTGTTTATATATTTGTTCAATTTCTTGCTCCTTCTCTTTTCTTTGTGTCTCTTCTCCACCTCTCATCTAAAAATATAGACACCACTCTTGAGAAATTGAAAATGTATTTTCTCGTTTTGCCTCAAAATACGATAACAAAAACTTATCATGCTAGGTGTGAAAGATTGAAATTGTTAATCCACTATGGAATTCCTAAAGATATTCAATGGATAATTAAAGCAAAGGTCTAATCATTAAGTAAGTCTTTAAAATCTTTTATTTCATACATATATGGGATATATAAAAGTATTTTTATGATGAAATGTCATGCAAAATGATTGAAAGTCTATTACAGCTGTGTCAGATGGACTTGTAATGCATAATATCGTTATTTAGGGATGATATCTATAAATTGTAAAGATAAAATACAATTTATTAAGAATGATATGAGAAAATAGTATTTACATAATTTTTTATTGACTCTTGATACACATCTTTGTAGAGATGTGCATCGTGTAATTCATGATTTATGACCCTATTTTCATTATAAAAAAACATATGCTAGATATAGTCTTAGGAATCCAACAAAAAAAAAACCTTGTTTGTTGGTTTTTAAGAAAACTAGAAAGAAAGCCTATTTGTGACCCATGGAAAGCGTTTAAGTTGTTCTTAAACGTAAAACTAAAGGAAGACATGAGTTACAATCACAACTACTTGTACATATAAATGTTCTGACATAAATAATTACAATAAAAAAAAGAGACAGAGAGACTTTAGGAATCTATATATAGATGATATGATTACATTTTATTTTTCTTATATATAAAATCTTCTTATCTTTCCCTTTATTTCTATTCAACCATACATTTAAAGAGTATAACAAAGTGTAGAAATGGTGAGTTCCATTACTTATAAAATAAAAAATACTTTTGTTTTTGGTGGATTTAGTCTTGGAAAAGAAAAGGAGTTTTTAGAATCAGCAAATCATATTACTCGGTTAATAACTAAAAGAAACATTCATGCAGTGTATGAGGAAGATAATTTTGGGTTAATGGGATATGTATCAACATATTCATTCTTAGAAGATAATCAAGTTTTGGGTATCATTCCAAACACTTGATCCGAAGAGAACATCACTGCAAAAATATTTGAAGAGGAACTAAAGGTCTTAACAATATCTAAACGAATAGCTGTAATGCTTGAATAATTCGACACCTTTATTGCCTACCATGTGGTTTGTGCATATTAGAAGAGATATTTCATATTTTCTCTTAACACAAACTGAACATTCACCAAAAAATTATAGATTTATTAAACGTTAATTTATTTTATAATAAGTTATTGTTTTTTGTTGATCATGTTGTGGAACAGAAGTTTATCATATCTTTGGCACAAGGAATTATAATATCTGCTATAACTCTGAATAATTGATTAATTAACTACAATCTTTCATCCTAAAAATTGATTCCTTTATGAATTGAATAGACTAGTCAATCATGGAAAGTTATAAAAAGTTTAGATTAGATTTGAGTTTTAGTGTGTAAATATTTATGTCTTTTGATTTTAGTAATAGAATAATATTTTTTGTATAGTTATTTCTTATATTTATTTAAGTATGTTCCAGGTTTTTTAGCGGTAACTATTTCAGATGATCTCCTTTATACTCTACCTTTTTAACTTAAAATTTTCAGTGTGTAAATAAAAAACTCTTTTTATTGTTTTTAAAACCATTTAATAGAATTATTATTATTAGAATGACAGAGTAAAGAGAAATTTTATTGATTCTTGAGATGCATCCTAGTAAATATTCTTCAATGGTCATTTGAAAAATTCATAACAAGGTTTTACCATACTATTTTTTTTTAATTATTCATGTCTACTAAATCTCATACTATTATTATTTAATTCTGCTCATATACTTATTTAGCAAATATTCATAAACCATCATTTTCACACACATATTTCAACACATGATTGTGGGTTATACATTATATTATTACATTATTTGAGTTCTTTTGTTAAATGTTACAATTAAGAAAAAGGGAGATTATATATATTGAAAACAAAAACAATGATAATAAATATAATATCAATGATAATAAAATAAATAAATAAAAATATAGATAAGTTTGGTTTCATAACCTCACTTTAACCTAAGCAATTAAACTTGAAGAGTGACATATCCAAAAGATTAATGTCTTCTCCCAAGTACAAGAGTGTCGAAGTAATAAATATCCAAGCAAGACTAGGATCGAACCACAAGGAGTTTAACTATATAAATTATATACAACAATAATAATTATAATAATAAAGAAGAAGAAGAAGAAGTTGATGAGAACTTTGAGATGAAATATCAATGTGAGGATCAAATAATGATAAAAACAAATATCAAAGTTAGAGTATAGTATAAACTCTTTTTATTACTCAATTGGAAACAACACACAAATGAGGTTTCAATCAGATTATAAGTTGTTAACATAATTACATTAGTTATCTTATTCGAATAATGCTAATACTTGTAAATATTGTCAGGTATTTATAATCATAACTAATTTGTTCAATAAACAAGTTCCTTTCATAGCACAAATATCGGTTATACCATATGGTTGGGCTATGAAAGTGCCAAGTATTTATTGTCCTAAGTTTTATAAAACGCAAATCTAGAATAACCATTTAACAAGCAAAGTATTAAAAATAAACAAGATAACAAATACAAAACATGTTAGTATCAAACATTAAAGTCCATATTGAGTTTACACTATACTTATTCTTACACCATTAGTGTAACATTTTTTTCATCTTGACATAATAATCTTAACTAAACATAATAAAAAAGAGAAACATAAATAAACAAGATAAGAATATAAATAAGATAAAAGTTAACTAAGTAAAGGAAATAAAATAAGAAGTTTAAACAAGAGATTAATATAAGTAAAACTTAAGCATTACAATAAACAGAGAGCAAAAGCATGATCTTGATTTGAAAACCAAGATATCTAAATGCATGACAAATGCCTCCTTTTATAAGCCAAAATTGAGAACCATTAATTTGATGACTAATTATTGAGTGGGTGACTACATCTTAACTTGATGACAATCCTTATCTTTTTGTCTGCCAAAAACAGCATTGCTAACATCATAATTTGGATAAACTTGAACATGAAAGTTTTAAGAAATTATCTCATCTTTTTATATAACTTGAACATGAAAGTTTTAAGAAATTATTTCATCTTTCTATAAAAAAAAAAAAAATTAAGGTCGTTTGGACTCCTAGAACTCAAGGTATGGGCTGAACACTGAACAGTGTCTAGACTATAGGATAGATTCAGACTTTTACATTGTTGCTAAAATTTAGACTTCCAAACAACAGAATTGAGTCTTTCTTTCCTATGAAAGTTTTAGACCTATATTTTAGCTTTCCATCCATATAAAACAGACCTAAATCCAAGTTCTATAGCTCTAGTTATGATCCAATTACAGAACAGTGTTCGAGTTTATACTGTATCAATATCTTTTTTTTAAGTTTGGTCCTCTCTTTGTCCTTTCAATTTCAATACTTTAACTCATCAATCAATCTTTTTATTTATGTGATAGACCTGCATTTAAAATAAACATTTACTATAAATTAAAAGTATCTTATAGTATCAGACTTGTTATTATAAAAACATGTTTTAGTTAAAGAGTTATTGAACTTCAAATGTAAAATTATTATATAAAACCTTGATAAAAATATATTTTTAAGTACTAATCAAAGGGGTGTCTTAATACCTAATACCCTAAAGTCAATTGACTTATTAGCTCAATGCTAGTTATATGGGTTGAGGAGATAACTTAAGAGAATCAAACATTACATTATCTACATTTTAGTATTTGCAACTTCAGTTATTAAGCTCGTATGGGTGTTTCAACACTTAATACCCTAAGATCAACTTGAATAATAATATTAGAACAAATTAGAACAAATTTTATGTTCTTGCAATCATAACCCAAAGGAAGTTAACCTTAGAAAAATATTAGAAAAAAATTTTGTTTTTTTCCGATCAAAGTCCCATAACCATGTGTTGATATATTGAACACAAAAAAACAAAAGATTTATTAAAATGTTCATTAAGAGGTATATAAGTTAACCTTAGAAAAATATTAGAAAAAAATTTTGTTTTTTTCCGATCAAAGTCCCATAACCATGTGTTGATATATTGAACACAAAAAAACAAAAGATTTATTAAAATGTTCATTAAGAGGTATATAACAAATATATAAATCTAATGAGAGTTTGTTTATTTGAATCTATGAAAGTAAAATAATAAATGCCTCCCTTTTGGATTTTGTAAATTATTTTTTATTCTAATACTTTAATTATTAGAGACCAGTAATAAACTGGTTAGGGGTGATCATTATTTAAAAGAGCATTTTTATTAAGATTTTATATCATCATATTATACTTGAAATGTCATTAAATTCTCTAACTTAAGTATGTTTTGTAATAATAAGTCTGATGCTATAAGCTATCTTTAATTTATAGTAAATGCTCATTTTAAATGCAGGTTTATAAAATATACACATCTTATAATTCAGATAATCGATTAATATGTTTAACTATTAAAATTAAGGAGATAAAAAGAGGGCAATGCATAGAGAATAAATTTTGTTTGGGTTGATTCAATTCAAACTAGAATACCATTCAGTATTTAGATCATAACCTAAGTTTTAGAGCCTGGATTTATGTGTGGTTTATCTTGATAAAAAACTATGACATAAGTCTAAAACATTGATGAAGAGACTAAGATTCAAAACTGTCATTTTGAAGTTTAAATATTAGCAACAAAAGAAAAGTTTGAATATATTCTATAGCCCAAACACTATTTGATTTTCATAATATATCTTGAGTTTTAGAAGTTCATCCAAGCCATTTATTTTGTTTTGGAAAACTGAGAGAAATACCCACAACTTTCATGAAAATCATATACTCTAATTATGATATTAGCAATGATGTTCTGTCTAGTAATCTAATTAATTAATTAGCAAGCAAATAGGTCATCCAAGAAAAAAATAATTTATGTAAAATATGTTGATTCATTGATTATAATTTAGTACAAAAAAACTAATTTTATCTTTAAAAATATTTTGAATCATTTTATCTGTATTAAAATAATTTTTTAAATATAACTCAAGCCTCAAATAATAAATATTATAAAAAATAAACTTTAAATAAATAAAATAAGAGTTTTTTTCTTAATAAATAAAATAAAAGTTAGAAATATTTTATGACTAAGAGAGTAAGATATATATATATATATATATATATATATATAGAGACAGAGAGAGAGAGAGAGAGAGAGAGAGGTCATAGTGGTATTCCTATAGTCTAGAGCACACAAGATTCCCAGCTCTCCTTCCACACTTTTTCTGAAACGAGGATAAGAAAGGTACTTTCCTTCCTTCCTTTTGTTATCTATCGTCATTCCCTCTCCTTGGGTCCTTCTCCATTTTCTTCTTCACTGAATGACCAAGAAATCTCCTTGCGAACATTGAATTACAAAAACACAAGAGATATGCCACTCTCTGCTATAAATCAATTTTGCTATCCCACCCCATCGCTTGTCAAAACCAAAACCCCCACTTCTTTAAAATGCAGTTTCCTCTCAAAAAGCCCACCTTTTCCCCTCACAAAAACGGCCCCTTTAACCCTCAACAGAAACCAAAAGTTGAGCCTTTCCATTGTGGCAATGAGCATGGAAGCTGGGGTTGGTGTTATGGGAACTAAACTTGGAATGATGAGTTACTTTGAGCCTAATGGGAAAGTGGTTCCAGTTACCGTGGTTGGTTTTAGAGAAGGAAATATCGTGACCCAAATTAAGACTGATGCTACTGATGGGTATGATGCAGTTCAAGTTGGGTATAGGAGGGTTAGGGATAAAAAGCTGACTAAACCTGAAATGGGTCATTTGGAGAAGGCTGGAGTTATACCTATGAGGCATTTGCAGGAGTTTAGGCTACAAGGGCTTGATGGGTTTGAGGTTGGACAGAAGTTGTTGTTTGAGGAGCTCTTCAAGGAGGGTGATCTTGTTGATGTCTCCGGGACAACCATTGGCAAGGGTTTTCAAGGTTTGTTTTCTAGTTCCCCCTTTTTTTCCCTTTTTGGGTTTGGGTTTATTTCGTTCTTGATGTTGAAATTTTAATGGTCTGTTTGGTGTTTGATTGTGTGCTCTGACATACTGATTAATTTAATATATAAGTTCGAAGAGAACTCAAATGGCGGGCTTTTGGTTATGTTTAAACAACAATTTTAAAAATGATTTGATAGGATGTTCCGTTGTACTTTTGTTTGAAATATTGAGTTAATGGACTGTGGGGATTGAGAAACTACATAGAGTATTGTGATTTCAGGAAATCCTGAAATAGTGATGAGTTGCAGTTTAATGGAATAATCGGTGCCACTGTAGATAAATGTTGCATGTTATGTGATGAGGGATGACATGCAGTGCTAAGAAGTTATAGTTTGGATTTTTGTTTGCTGGAACAAGTTAATGTGATTTAACTCCATGATTTTTGTCTCTAGCCATAACAGCTATGTCACCCTTGATCAATTTTGCACTCCAAACTGATAATTCTGTGCAGTCATACTCCTGCATCATGCCAATGTCACATATTCGTGATGGTATCATTGTCCCTATCCAATAATTTCTCATTCTTCATTAATCTGTCAGAAAAGTGC
Source organism: Populus euphratica (assembly GCF_000495115.2). NCBI lineage: Eukaryota > Viridiplantae > Streptophyta > Magnoliopsida > Malpighiales > Salicaceae > Populus > Populus euphratica. The sequence goes on along the minus strand of NW_011500624.1, from coordinate 47,739 downwards.
ATATTCCTTTTGTCATCAGAGTGATTGTGAATCAGGATGAGAACTGGGGACTTTATGGTGTTATAACGGGATAATTCTAAGAGATAAATGTAAAATCTTGATTATAATTTTTAGATTACAATGTGAATACAAGGAAACTAATTTGTTTCTCGCTTTCTAAATGCGTGCACATACGGATAGATAGAATGATAGATGTCGGTTATTGATTCTAGATTGTAAAGATGTTCAAATCGCAGTGGGTGTATTAACCTAATGTATGATACCAAAAGGTTTGATGAACAGTAGGGCAGTTGGGAGATATGTCATCAGCTTCTACCTCCTGCTGTTGGATTGTAGTCTACTGATCGTGACTGTTTCAGACTCCTTGAGTTCATTTGTTAACCCGCATCGGTTAGAAAGATCACATCCAGTCGCTGGAATTCACCGATGCATCTTTCATTCGTCTTTCTGTTGCTTTAACCCACTTAAATGGGTACCTTTAAAGTAGTTTTTTTCTACTTTATATGGGTGGTTGGACACAGTTCTTATGCACCCTGAAATGATCGTCTCCAGTATTCTTAGATATGCAAGCTAAAATCATATTTACCCACTGAACATTCTTCATTGTATTATATGGGGGCTTTTTTAAAAGGTTTCACTTGCATCTACTGTTTATGTGTTTCAAAATTAATTTGCCATGCCTTCCATTTAACCTGAAGAAACTCATGAGATAAAAGTGTCCCTCAGAAGGCAGATTTGAAGCTTACAAGTGTGCTGGTATCAAAACTATTGACAATAATTTTTTTGGAATTCGTTGCCCTTCCTTTGCAGTGTTGTAGAATGATAACTGGTTTGGGGAGTGGACTTTTCATCAGCTCATTTCCTGGTTCTACCAAGGCTTTCTTGGAGTGGGACCAGCTTTTATTAATGGGATTCTTGAAAGTTTCCCTGCTTGCTAGTGTGGTTTATTGTGATATCCACTAAATTAACCCCAGCTGTAGTGAATTCGAGTTAACCAAGGCTTAAGTAGTTTGATCTTTAATAATAATAATAAATAAATAAAACTCTAAATGAAGCATTTCCCCCCTTGAAATCAGTACTTACAAGAATGTGTATACGCTTCCTTACTTGGTGAAGTAATGCAGGTTTGTTGGGAAAATGTGAGTCTTTTGCAAATGGTCGCAGTCACACTAAATTGTTGTCCTAGACTTGCAATGTTATAACTTATAACGAGCTCATGGTTTGTGATGTATGATACACAATCCGTTAGGCCTCTGCTCAAGATTGGCGCTGGCTGCTGTTACGTTTTGCACTGTCTGTAGTACTGTGGTTGCTATCTTTTATTGTATCATTTTTGTATGGTCTACTAGTGATCAATTTTAGTTTTGTTTTCCAGTCTATTTTTCATTCTTTTCAGCAGTGTGTTTCTGATGTACTGATAATTTAAAATTCCTTTCAAGCTAATATCCGTTTCCTTCCTTCTTTTTCCCAATTTCACTCAGGTGGTATTAAGCGACACAATTTCAAAAGGGGTCCGATGACCCATGGTTCCAAGAGTCACAGAGCTTTGGGATCCATTGGTGCCGGAACAACACCAGGCCGTGTATACAAGGGGAAGAAGATGCCTGGCAGGATGGGTGGGACAAAGACAAAGATCAGAAAGCTCAAGATTGTAAAGATTGATAATGATCTTCGTGTTGTGATGATCAAAGGTGCCCTCCCTGGTAAGCCAGGGAACCTTCTACGAATTGCTCCAGCTAAGATTGTTGGTAAAAACATTCCAAAGAGTTAGCTCTCCCTGTAATTTTTCGTTAATGCATTGCCAATGACAGAAGCCAATGCATCTTTCTTTTGCCTGTTAACATCATTCGGTGCTTCCTTGGGTATTTGCTTTGAATTCACAATTTTGAAACGCCTCAGGGAAGGATGTTTCCTGATTATCCACGCTATTTTGAGATGATAACCCCTTGTTTCTACTCTACTATCATGTGAAGGTAATCAATTTACCTAAATTCAAAATTATAGTCTTGCCAACATTTTTTTTTTTATAACTGCACATGGAGGATTGGCATGACAAAAATGTTTACATTTGGGAAGAAAGGTCACTCTTCATTCCTACTGATCATCAACAATTTAGACAGGTAGTTTACAGGAAAGCCTGGTTTCAACTGTGATGTCGCCCCAGCCGAAGGGGAATCTTTAAGATCAACGGGGTGCGGTAGGTTTATTATTTTCTGCACCTGTTGTGTAAGAGGGGAATAAAGAATGCTGTACCTTCCCTCCAGGTGATACTAGTTTTTTTTTACAACTTCTAACCCGCGTTACGCCGGCGGGCAGCAACCTAAAAAAAAAAACCATAGAGATGTTAGAACGTTAAGAATTTGATATATAATAGAAAAAATCTTTTTAAAATATTAGAGGAGATCATATATAAGATGATTTATTTTTTTTATATTAAGAAGTTGATAGACTAGATTGACCTGGGTCACTTATATATTAATTTATAATTTGGTGTATGAGCTTATAATAATTCTATGAAATTTAAATAAATTAAATTAAAAAGTTTAATTCTAATTAATTAAATATTCAAGACTTTTAAAAAAATCATTTAAAGAGAAGACTTTAAGAAAATACTTAAGCAAATCTAAATTGGTAGCTTATAATATGCCGTCAATCAAACCAAATTAATTCTAACTTAAAAAAGATGATTAAGTGATATAACATAAATTTACTTAAAAACTATTTCACAAAACTTATTTATTTCATATGTTTTTTAATCAAGTATATTTATGTTTCTTTTGAATATATTTTTTTTTAAGATAATAACCAGACATGATATAAAGGAATATAAAGAGTTCGTGAAATTATGATCAAAATATAATGGCTAACCCTTTTTTTTAATTCTAGTTATTGATATATTTCAAAAAAAAATATTTTTTTCATGTTTTTTGAGGGTTAATGAATCTGGATGTTCTTTAAAATTGTCTTCACAATGTCCCTCGTCATTAAAAAAATTTAATCCAAATCTCCAAATCTTATACGGTTGATCCATCCATGTCATTTGTTTCTTGTCACTAATGAAGTTATTTGAATAATAGCAATATCTTATTTCAAATCTGAATAAATAGTGATGTGATTATAATTTTTGAGATTAAAGAATTAAAGATTACTTATTACTAGTTTTTTGTTCTTGCTATGTTATAGGTTAAATTTTTGTTAAATTTTTTAAAAATTAAAGATATTAGAAAGTCAAAAAATCTACATTGATAGAAACATTTTTAAAATATTTAAATTGTAACATTTTAAATAATATATTTTCTTTAAAAAAATTTGAGATGATAATACATTAAATCTAGATAGACAAACTATGGTTAACTTGTGAAACTTGTAATTTGAGATATGAGATCATAATAAAACTATGGAACCAATATCAAAACAAATTAAAAAACTCAATTATAATGAACCAAATATCAAATGTTGTAAGCAAGTAAAAAAATTAAATTTAAAAAAACCTAAAAAAATAATATAACATTGTAAATCGGGCAAGATTTTCCTAAATGTCAGAACAAAAATAGTTCAAGTGATGCTAGAATTTTCTAAGAAGTAAAAAAAATTTGATACTCTAATCATTGAATCGACTAGATTTAATAAGTTTGATTAATGTTTGGTTAATCTAATAATATATATATATATATATATAGCAAATCTAATTTAATAACATGAAAAACCAAGTAACCCCGAGCAAATATTGTAAACCTAAGTTAATATTTCAAATTCACAATCCATGAAATCATGGACATGAATTCAATTAAGAAATGCAATTCTCAACTAATTTAATATTAAAAAATAAAATAAAAAAACTCTTAATCTAAAAGATTTAGTATCAAATCAGAAAGAAAAAAATGAAGGGTGAAATTAAAAAAATCAAATTAAAAAACTATCTCAAATAAAAAAATAGCAATCAAAATAATGATGATCAAATCTGAGAGACTAAAAAATTAAAGAAGGATGAAACTAAGAAAAAATTTTAATTTTTAAAATTAATCACAATAAAAAATAGAAATAAGAAAAGAAGGGAACAAATAAAAAAAATAAACTTAAAGGGCTAATCTGCATATTTCAAGGGCAAAATGTAGATTTCTAGGAGGAGAAAAAAGAAGAAAAAGAAAATGTTGTTGGCATCAAATTAGAGGTTTATTAACTATATACGCTACCTAATGAAAAAAAAGATATTGAGACCAAATAAATGATATGGTAGAACAATAGTTTTGATCACTAGAGATAGTTATATGTGTCATTCAAGGACATAAAAGTAATTAATGAGTGTACATATTTTTCAATAACTTTCATGATTTTATTTATTTATTTATTAAAATACCACATTTTATTTATGATCAAATAATTATTATGAAAAAAATATTGTAAAATAACAAATAAGTCTATGTAGTAAATTTTTAAGAATCTTAATTTTAAAGGAAATAAAGTCATTAGAACATGTTTCAAAAAATAAAATATCATAAAAGCTCCTAGATTGTAGTTAAATATTTTTAAGAGAAATTAAGTAATTTAATTGTTAAAAAAAATATGAAATGATCGAGATGCCTTTAAATAATTATAAAATGACAATTGTATCTTGTGAAAATATTCTTGTATCTTAAAAAGATAATTATTTGTGATTTTTTTTAATGGTAAAAACATAAATTTATTGTTTCATTCGGCCTATTATACAATAATTTTTCTCTATTAATTTAAGTATTCTTTTGAAACTTATAAGGAAAAAAAATTGAAAAAGTAAAATTTGTTGTCTAATACAAAATTAGTAAAATCTTTGGACTAAAATATATTTATAAGTTTGTGTGTGATGAATATATGTGATTGTGTGAGTATATTACCTATATTAAATTATGAATATATCAAAACTCAACTAGATTCATTTGCAACTTTTTATTATTTTGATTAATATTGGTGTTTGGATCAGTTTATACACATCTCAATTAATTCAATAAGTTTTGAAGTTAATAATTATATAAGTTTATAATGGCTTTGAGGTTTGTAGAATTTAAACTAATAATTTTAAAAAAACAAAGCTAACAACTGACTAGTGATTTATTTGCAACCTTGGTTACAAGAAGAAAAACATAAGTTAGTAAAATTTAGTTTTTATTTAAAGATTTATGTGCCTAATTAGAAAATATAGGAACCAAAATGTACTTGCAAGTTTTCGTAATCTAAAATAGAATTTTAGAGTAAAGAATATGTAACATAAATATTTAGGTTACAAAGAATTATTTTGTATTATTATTAAATATGATATATTAGATAAATTTTAAAACCTCTTAATTCGACTTTTTATCTAACTCAGATATAATATCAAACTATATAGGAGTTATCCTAACATGACTCGGTTGATTTCAGTAGTCCAACAACAATTTGACCAACTTAAAAAAAAAATTAAGTATGAAATTAACAGAAAAAATTCTTGACCCATTTGTGTAGTTTGTTTTAAAATTAAATCATGAGTTATTTTTACATTATTTAATTAACCTAATTAAATCAGAAGTAACTTGAATAACTATTAAAAAACTTTGGGGAATAATTTTTTTTAAATGAAAGCATAAGAAAAATAAAAGGAGGGTTGAATTGAAAAGTAAAGCTTTATGAAAAAAATACAAATTTATTAAAAAATAATAAAATTAAAAAATGAAAAGGAAAATTAGAAAGATGGTTGAATTGAAAAAAAAAGGAGTTAATTGTTGAAATAAATTCACAAATAATCCTAGTTTATTTAGGGCATGTTTAGAAGTATTTTTAAATGTTATTTTTTAAAATATTCTTAATTTAAAAATATAGCAATACTTAAAATATTAAAAAAAATCTAAAAAAACTTAATTTAAAAATAAAAAAAAATTACGGTGATATTGCAATAATAACAAACAAAGCGTTTTTAACATATGAGTTGAAAAGTTGAAAGTTTAATAAAATAGCCGAGGTCAAACTCGTCCATCTACCATTAGGCTCTCCACTTTTTTTTTTTTTTTTTTTTTTTTTAAATACAGAAGCCGCCGCCTGGCTTCATCACACACAGACACAGTTTAACTCACTGCTTTCGCGGATTCGCTAAACAACTGAAAGAACACACACACAGTGTAGGCGTGCACTCACCTCGCCGCCGCACTACTGATTTCTTCGAAAATTGTAATACACTGAAGAATGGGAATACCAGCATTCTATAGATGGTTAACGGAGAAGTATCCGCTTATAATTGCCGACGTCATGGAAGAAACGCCGCTTTTAATCAACGGCGTTTCTGTCCCACTCGACACTTCCTGCCCTAACCCTAACGGTATCGAGTTCGATAATCTCTATCTTGACATGAATGGAATCATTCACCCTTGTTTCCATCCCGAAGGACTGGTATTTTTCTTTTTTTCTTCATTCCTTTTTTCATTAATGACATGCTCTTTTATTTTAATTATTTATTTATTTATTTTTTGTGTGTAATTAACAACAGCCGCCTCCGACTACATACGAGGAGGTTTTCGCTGCGGTTTTCAAGTACATTGATAGGATCTTCTCCATTGTCAGGCCTCGAAAACTCCTTTTCATGGCTATTGGTAATTCTTTGGAATCGGATACATACAGATTGTTGTCGTCGTCGTCATGATGTTCTTAAATTTATTTGTTGTAATAATATTGATTACTTTAAACACAGATGGTGTTGCTCCACGAGCTAAGATGAATCAGCAGCGGTCGAGGCGTTTTAGGGCTGCTAGAGATGCTGCTGATCAAGTGAGATAGTCTTTGTAAATTAGTTGTTCAGCATTTTAAGATACTTAGGGTTTTGTCCTTTTCTTTTGGAGAAAAATGAAAATTGAGGTTTTGTTTGCGCTCAGGCCTTATCTATAGGGACGGATGGTGGGATTGTCCCTGAATCAGAAGAAGGGAACTTGGAGCAAGTGAAGAAACTTGACTCGAATGTAATTACACCTGGAACTGAGTTTATGGATTTGTTGTCGTCAGCTCTTCATTATTACATACGCTTGAGGATGAAAGATGATTTGGGATGGCGAGGAGTAAAGGTAAATGAAAATTCATGAGCATGGGTCCCCTCCCTATCTCCCTTTCTCTCATTTACGTTACAAGTGAGAGCATGTGATTCTTGTTAGGTCATTCTTTCTGATGCTAATGTGGCCGGTGAAGGAGAGCATAAGATAATGTCATACATCCGCTTGCAAAGGAATCTACCGGGTTTTGATCCAAATACACGGCATTGTTTATATGGATTGGTAAATTCCTTTGTTTGTCCATGTTTAAAATGAGTTTGACTTTATTCCTGGCTGGTCCTATAATTCCTTCGTATCATATGTGTTATTTTAGGATGCGGATTTGATTATGCTCGCGTTGGCTTCTCATGAAATTCATTTCTCGATTCTGAGAGAGGTTTTGAACTGAACTTGTTGATTAAACTGTATTATACATGCTATTAGATGTTCTCACAATGATGTGGAAGAACACATTCTGGCTGTATCTTACCTCTTTGCTGGACAGGATCTTGGAAATGCAAGCACAGGCGGTAAATCTTTGAAAGAAAAACATAGACTAATGAAGCGCCGAAAATTAAATGGGGATTCAGAGCAAGTAGGAAAGTTTGCTGAGAATATAGAAAAACATATCTCGGGGATGAAGTTTCAGGTCATTATTTCTCTACTGTTGTTTGACTTTCTTCATGACCTAATGTCTTGAGTTTAACCCTTAGAATTGTTCTTGCCTCACGGTTTAGCAAAATGAACTGCAAAAATGAGGTTACTTTTTTCATTTATTTTCTTTCCCTAGTGAATGAGAAACACACCAAGGAGTTTATAGAAATGAAAAGCCTATGTAGTTGGTCACATATTACCTGTGCAGGTTAGATAAGCAACTGGTGGTTTTAGAGCATGGAATCATTAACCAGATGTCCTAAAAACAGTCATTATGCAAGTACCTAACAATAGGTAAATTAGAGCATGAGTTAGGTTTACGTAGAACAGAAACTGTTGATTTAGAAACATAATGTTTGAAGGAGAACTAATTTGAGCTAACTCTTTTATTTCAGTTTTGCTTTATATGAATGGTGTATTGTGATACTGTTGTAATCAGTATTCTAATTTTTATTTCTTTAAAGTTTCTCACCAAATTCTTGACTTCATTCTATTACAGTTTCTCAATGTTTGGATCTTGAGGGAGTATTTAGCATATGATTTGAGAATACCAGACACAACATTGAAAGTAGACCTGGAGCGTGTGATTGATGATTTTGTCTTCATGTGTTTGTTTGTTGGAAATGATTTTCTGCCACACATACCATCACTGGAGATATCCGAGGTTGAGGAATTTAACAACCCTTTTGTTCTTTTAGAAAACATGATTTTTGCTTTGGAGTTGTTATTTTATTCCTATATTGGTACCCTGATCATGTATCTGCGTCTCACTTATACATAAGTAGTGCATTGAACCTTTGTGATTTCTGTATATATGCCAAAAAGACAAACAATGGTGTTGCTATTGAATCTATCTTTAATGATGCAGACCAAAAAAAAGCAGAAGGTTCATTGCTTTTTTAATGTGATTTTGTAGACAAGGGTATTTTTGTAATTTCCATATTTGGTAAATTATCTAGGTCTAGGCTCTTATTTTACATTTTAGTGAGGTATTGGTCTCTAATATTTTTTTTGATGAATATTCTTTAATTAATTGAATTTAATATAGGAATTTATCTTTTCTTATTTTAGGATTATGAATCCATTCAAGTAAAGCTTTAGGAGTGTGTTGAGTGTGAAAATAATTGGGCTTCTAATGCTTTATTTTGATAATGCAATATTTTTTGAAGAATTTCTAGCAATTTTGCTTTGTGATTGTGTGATACAATCTCCACTAAGTGTGACTACTAGGTGTCTGATGCGCTTTGTGATTGTGTGATACAATCTCCACTAGGTGTCTGATGCAGAGAAAATCCTATAAGGTTTATTTTTTTAAAGGCTAGGACTTGAATTTATTTCAGGCTTTGCTTTTAGTATTTAAGGGCTGCTACTGCTCCAATAAATTATGATTTGATTTTTTGAGATGTTTAGAAGAAAGTCTCATTTTTTTGGCCATGCAGTACAGATAACCAGCCTTTGGGTGTGTTTGATATCTTTTGCATTTTTATCCTATGTTAGTGTAACTCTTTGAAACTTTCTTTACATCCTTTGACAATTCCAGAAATCAATCGTCCTTATTGTAACCATCAAACAACCTTCATTGACTTTCTAAACATCCACACATTCATAAGTCAATCCTACAACTATTAGCCACTAAAATATCAACCATTTCCCCAAAATCCCTATTCATGTAACTGTAAACAGCCCCTCAGATCAGCCATAAGCTATCCTGCAACACTTAAGATTAGAATCATTCTTGTCCAATGGTTCACTTTCAAATATTGCAAAGTTAAGTAGTGGTTAATGGCATCAATTATTGACACTGGAGAATCATGTGTTTGACATATTACCATGTTGGAGAGCAAGCACATTCATTTTTATAGAGCTTTTAGCTAATCTGTATAATATCATTGAATATGACTTGTGAACTTAATCCTTGTTTAATGCAGTTAATTAAAAGAGATTAGGTGCTAGAAGATAATATGGGAAAGTTTTGAAATGATTTTAGTGCGTGTTAGGCTTGTAGGATCTTTGGTGATTTCAGGAGCTAGGGCTAACTGCAGATTTGATTTGTGGTTGAAATTAAAGGGAAAAGGTGTAGGAAACTACTAGCCTTGCACTGGTATTAATGAAAAATAACTCTGTAAGGAAGCCTCATGCCATATTATGCTTATTCTATTTGCTTTCAATTCAAGCAAGTGGCTCCAACATCGTTCATAAAATTTGCTTTGGAATTTGGAGACTAGAAGCCTATTTATAGACTTGAAAATAGTTCTATGCTTATGAGACTTGGTTTCGTAATAATAAAACGTAATTATTCCTGTGTATTCATAAATCTAAGGAAAGACAAATAATTCACCTATTACTGAATCAACTTTACTAACAACATGTAGCCCAAATCAACATTGAAAGTAGCTTAATGGAACTAGTTTCACTCTCCCATCAAACAAAAGCCTGAAGTTTATGAATTTGCCTCACATGCTCTGCTCAATTTAAGTTGATGCCAATCATTAAATTTCTGTTCTCATGTTGAATCCCATATTTGTATTTTTGTGGCTTTGTTTATTGTTTAACTGATGTTTCCAACTTTGATAGGGGGCTATCGATTTGCTCATGGCAGTTTACAAAAAGGAATTTGCTCAGATGGGTGGTTACCTAACAAATTCCTTTGAGGTGAAGAATTAGACACTTCTGTGTTTTTCAATTTTTGGTAACTTGTTGTCACAGAGAATGGATGATTTGTCATTTACTTTATTTTTGAATCTAAGCTACAACAAAAATTCGGTGTTTATGCGATATTAGTTTTCAGCTTGCGGCATTGCAAATTAAAATTTTAAAACTTTTAAAATTATCAGTTCAATTTAAATAATTAATAATAATTGTCACCAATTTCAATTTTCATTCACCACAAAAATTTCACTTTCACTTACATTCATGTGTAGTATAAATCTTTTTGTTGTCAAATGTAATATAATGAGCTAGATGTTGCTTATGTGATTACATTTAAATGAGAAAATAGAAGACATAGCTGAAGTTGATAAATTTAATGAACTAATGAATGGAGCCCATACAATGGATGCAATTAAAGAAGTTATTAAATGTTATATAAAATTTTATGATCTAATTGAAATTTGTCTTTAAAAGCTCAATTATGTTGAAGGCTAAAGTCGAAGGGCTAACTAACCAAACCTAAATTGAAGAACTGAATTATTCTTCTTCTTGCACACCTAAAATATTACTCTTCTTGATGTGTCAAGTGAAAGTCATCCAGCCTCATTCTGCAGACCAATTCCAAATAACAGTGATTAAGGTGTAATTTTTTCTATATACTGTCTCAACCAAACAAGAAAAGAAAAGGAGAAGGCATCATTAGCTGATGCGTGGAGAGAGAAGAGGCAACATAAACCTCCACTATCCAACTTTAATGTTTGTATAGATCATATTTGCTGATGCAGATGCTTGGTCTTTCTATGATGTGGCTTGTTAACCCATACTTGAGATATTGAGCACATAAATATATTTCTTCCTCTGCTATTTCTTGCTAACTTATTACAATTATCTTTTACTACCTTTCAGATCTTATCTTTTATTTCTAACTTTAATTGGTCTGGAAGCCTCAAATATTGAGATGGTAATGCAAAGTATAAAACACTTTTTGTACTAGCTGATTCACTAACAAATTTGGCATATATAATACAAGAAAGTTTTTAGGTCAAGGTGATGTGGCTTTTAGCACTCATGTGACTTACCCTTAATGAAATAAACAAGTTAGCAGAGCACTTAACATACATATATCAAATCAGTTAAAAAGGTAGCTAGCATCTCTAGCATTATCCTTGGATTATTTCATAATAGAATGATATGGAGCAAGAGCAATGTGATTTTTGTACAGGACACCCATTATTCAGTCAGTTTTCTATAAGAAACTTGAAGTTAGGATGAGAGACCATTGGAAAGAAGCTTCCAATTTTTTTTAGAGGGCTTGATAATTTTTAAAGGAAGTAAAGCTCAGTACAGGAGACACTGTTATTTAGGGTTTCTTGCTCTATTCTTCAGTACTATTTAACAATATACAATTTTTTTTATATACTTTGCTGTTTATATTGTTTTAGGCTGTTGAAGAACTGTTATGAAAATTGTGGTCTTTCAAGTCACTTGACCTTTTTAATTGTCATTGTTTTCTTATTTAATTGGTAGATTCATCTTAATCGAAGTGAAGATGAATGAAACTGCTGAAGGCTCTCTGCTATTTATGGTCTATCACCTCAATTGCTTTAAAAATGTCAACTGCCATTAAAATAATTGATATAGTTTGTTTATTAATTAATTGTTGTAGATTGTTGAAGATCTAATCTGAAAATTGTAGCCTTGAAATTCAATTGACATCTTTGTTCTCTTGTCTCAATTTGTTCTCTTATTTATTTGGTAGATAAACCTGATTCGTGTGGAGCACTTTGTTCAAGCTCTGGGTTCTCATGAAAGCGCAATCTTTAGAAGACGCAACCAGGTATCATTAAATGACTTGTTTCTTTTCCTCTTTTTGTGGCGTACTTTTTCTAAAGTTTCTCATATGCAAAATAGAAGCAATGGGTTCAAACTATAAGATTGCAATTCTAATTTGTTCATGAAAAAAATCAAGGGATTGGGAGGGCTGCCATTCCTAGTTCTTGATTTTTTTTTTGTCTCCATTTCAGCATTTTTCTTCATGCAAGTAGTCGTCTATTGTTTGCTAATTTACTAGTATATTAGTGATTTGTTCATAGTGTTCTTGCATTCAAATCACAACAAAAGCCCGTAGAGATACAAATCACAGATATTTTTAAATGTCCTCCATATCAGTATTAAGCTTATATCTAATATAGTTACTGTTCAATATTGTATTAAACATGCCATAAAAAATAGGCATAGCTTTCTACACATTCTTGATGTGGGATGACATAAACACAAAAGGATGTGTTTGGGCTAAATGAGGGTACACTTGGCAACACTATCAGAGTCAGATTTACATTTTTACAATGATATATATGGAATATAATTTTTTGGGTTAAAATCTTAAGAACCTGAATTTTTATTGAAAATATTCCCTTTGTTGATTGATTTTTGTGGATGACTATTTTATTGGTACAATTGACATGCATGCCCTGTACGTTCCAAATGACTAATCAGTGGAGGATTTAGAACGAATTCTAGGATTAAAATTAGTGATCAATATTTTTGTTACTTTTTAAGGTTTTTATATTTTTTAGTTAAGTAGTCAAAGTTGCTTTTATTGGGAATTTGGTTCAATTTCCTTTTTGCATGGTTCTACTAAGTTTTATTTTTCCCATTCCTGTTGGGTTTGAGTTTGCTACTTTCTATTTGCTTTGGAGACTTTATATAGTTCCCTAGTTAGAGATTCAAGTTGAGCTATGACTATTTAATTGATAAAATAAATTAAATCTAGTGATTGGTGCTTCCTTGGTTCTTTGTGTTGCTTCCTTTATCACTAGGTTTTGTGTTGATTAGCCACTAAAATTTATTTGATTGTCCTTTAGAGGACAACAGCATTGACATTTTGGTAATCATACTACCTAGCAACTTGATGACGTAATTTTTAGACTTTAAAATCAAATTGTATTTTGTGTGATAAAATTGCATGGTCAATAAAAAGAATTTGATATTCTGAATGTACTCTTACAATATAATGGATCTGTTCATATAATTTTTGTTGCCTTACTGATTGCCTATTCCAATTATATATGCATTATTCATCATAAATGTGTCGCTTTTTAATGTCTACTGTACTTTTTCCTACTTCTTAACTATGTTTCTTTCTGGTATTCAGTCATAGTGTTTTAGGAACTGCATATAGAATCAATATCCCTATTATGTTGGTATCCTGGATTAATAAATCCTACCATGCCTGTATTTCACATGATATGTGTTTTGCCCAATAGCTAGGATCTTGAGATAGTAATTCTAAGCAACATCCATTGTCAGATGCAAAAGGAAAGAGAGATACGTTTCCAACGCATATCAAAACGTCCGCAAGCATTTCATTCATCAAAATCATTGTTTGATGATGGTGTATCTGAAAGTTGCAAATCTTCTGTGAAGCTGGAAACAGCTCCTCTCAGTCAAAATCGACAAAATGTGAGTGCTTTGTTTACATAATCTAAATATTGTTGCAGTTTCATTTCACGTCTCATGGGATATCTTTTTTCTTGATAAGCAACTGGGAGTTTAGTGTATTTTTATTAACATTATTGCAGCCCCGAAGCATGGCCATTAAGGAATCAAACCACTTCTCCTCCAATGGCACAAGTGCTGTGGTTGACAAGGTCTGTGGTTAAGTTTGTATATCTTGCCTTGAGCTATGCAAGGTAGTATAGGTTTCCTGGTTTTTCTGATTTATTCTTGGTTACAGATTAAATTGGGAGAAGAGGGTTGGAAGGAAAGATACTACGCAGAAAAGTTTGAGGCAAAGAGTGAAGATGAGCGTGATACCATTAGGAGACATGCGGTACATGGTTTAATGTTACTGTTTTCTATTGTAGGAGTGGTATGTGCAGTATTTCACATGTAAAAACTGGTCTCCAGTGCGACTGCCCTTTGAAAGATGCACTGTTTTGGGTTCGACAAGACGACACCAACCCAGAACCATGAGGCCTCAAAATACATGGTCACCAATTTGATGCCATAGACAGATTTGGAAACCAAACACACCCAATGCCAGAGTTTTGGAGAAACAACTACGGGCTTTTTCCAAACCATGGTTTTGGAAAGAAATGCTAACAAGACTCTATATCACATAAATGCCTTTAGGTTTCATTCTTGTTTTGACTACAAGGAAATGATTCTTCTATCATTATTGCCAACTTACTGGCTTCTTCTCACTCCCTTTTCCCCTCCACTTGTACCTTCTGTTTCTATCCTGCACAACTTTTAAATTTGTTCTAATTAGGCTGGGTTGTAATTTTACAGTGTTGCAATTCCTGCAGGTTTTGAAATATGTAGAAGGGATTTGTTGGGTTATGCATTACTACTATGAAGGAGTCTGCTCCTGGCAATGGTATGTGGTGCATTCTCTTATGCTATTGTAAATTTAAGTGATAATTACCTCTCTTTTTATTTACTTGTTGTCTTCAAAAAGTAAAATGTTGAAAGCTGGATCAGTTAAGGGGCCCTAGCTTAGGGTTGATGTTTTACTTGTGAAGTCAGTCATCAAAGAACTATGACATCATGGAGTCATACCTCCCTTTTTTCCTGAGTTACAAAAAACCAGGAATAGCCTAATCCTTTTAATATCTAAGTAAGCACATTAGAAGTAGGGACTGAGAGACATCAGACGAAAGTAGTTTCAGTTATATGGATTCATATCTAATTTTTTTTTTGTCTCCAGGTAAATGTGCATTCATTTAACTTCAGAAGATTTCACTACCACTTACTGATTTATTTTATTTTATTTTAAAAGATGACAGTCAAAACTTTTAGGTTGATATAATATGAGGAAATCTTGCTGGTGGCAAGTGTTATGCTTTTTTCATGTAAAATGGTCCTTTTAAAAATAAAATGCCCATGGTTCTTGAACTTGGAACCTCATCTAGGCATTGATAGAGTGGATTGCACCTATCATGACACTAACTGGTGCTAACTTTTTTGTTCCCTGCCTCCATAACTGACATGGATCTTTTGAGCTCAAGTAGCTTGGCTCTGGATAGTTGTAGGATATGAATGCTTTAGCTTTGACCAATACCTAAATTCACTGTTTATAGGATCTCTTTGTCTTAATTTCTTATGACACAGCATTGTATTCCTTTTCCAAGAACGCTCAAAGTTGAATTTTGATCACCTCAACATTTTTATGTGAAGGTTCTACCCTTATCATTATGCACCATTTGCCTCGGATTTCTATGGCTGTGATCAGTTAGAAATTCACTTCACACTTGGGGAACCTTTCAAGCCATTTGATCAATTAATGGCAGTGTTGCCTGCTGCGAGGTTTTCAATCTTAACCATTTTCCTTTCTCTTGTGCATTTGGTTTACAGTCAGTAGTTGACACAATTGCTGTGCTCGAAGTGCACATGCTCTTCCTTTGTTTTACAGGAAATTGATGATGGATGCATCATCACCAATATTGGATTTTTACCCTACTGGTATAATCATTGCTCAAGACTTATCTTTCTTACATCACCATCATTAGTAAATCCCAAAATTATTACAGGTTATTAATCTTAAAATTTCTTGGCAGATTTTGAGCTTGATAATAATGGGAAGCGTTTTTCCTGGCAGGTATTTGTTATTTCTGGATTCTTCTTTGAACTTTGAGTTGATATAAATTTTGTTCTCTGATGATTAAAGTGCATATGTTGATGCAGAACTTTTGCATGCTTATGTGTACTTGGTTTTCTCTCATATAATTATGGATTTCAATGATGCTCCTCTTGATGTTATATCTTTTCCTTTGAAATTTCCAGGCTATTTGCAAATTACCATTCATCGAAGAGTCCCGCCTTGTTTCAGAGATCACAAAAGTGGAGCACACATTGACAGTAATTCCTTTTTCTATAAGTTAGCATTAGTCACAGGCGCTAGATGTATCAGTGTGTTGGTTGGTGTCATATATTTCTGATTTTTATGACTCATGGGTATCATTTGATAATTCAATTTGCCATGTTACTTTAGATGTACCTTTGTTGCCCCTGACAGAAGCCTGTATTGCCTATTTTGCTCTCGTATACCCGTAATAAGTTTGTACACCTACCAGAATCAGAAATTTTAGAAATGAGGGGTGCAAGACTGATATATTGAGTGTTCAATGTGGCTAGTCCGACTTCCTTCTGATGTCAATGCAGCAAAAGAAAAAAGATAGCCTGAAGATGTGTGGTATGTGGTAAAATAACAATATAAATCTCCACTTTTTGGCTGGAGATACTCATTCAGTGGCAATTTGATGTATGGGCATATCAGATTTTTATTATCCTTTCTGTTATCAATTTATCTCCAGCAATGATGTTGCAAATTCATTGCTCTTCTAGCATTGCTTTTATTAGAGAAAATATGATTTTTGGTTGCTAAATTCTACTTATTCACATTTCTGAAAAGTTCTTACTGATGATATTTATAATCAGGATGAAGAGAGACGGAGAAACCGTTTGGGTTATGATGTCCTGTGTGTTCATATTTCACATCCTTTGGCAGTTAAGGTAATTTCTATGTTCAAGTGCAAAGATCAGCCAGCTCTGCCAACAGCTAATGGAAAATTGAAAATTGACCCAAAAATCAGGTGTGTAAATGAGGCCTCCCTGAAAAATTTTGAGGCGGCCTTTTTTTTTTTAATTAATTATCAAGTCTCTGCTATTTTGAAAATAGCATTGTAAAAATTTATCATGGTGTTCGTGACTATTAAATTTTGTTGTTGCTTGGCCATTGTCTTCTCAATTAGTTATATGTCATCATCAATTTCTATCTCATTTCCTCCCGTAGAAGTCCATGCTTATGTGGAATAGAAATATTCAGCGAATAATATAAAAATGAACTCTGAACACAGTATCTTTGAGATTTTCCATGAAGTAATAACAGCTGATAGTTGATGAATAAAATTTTATTATCTTCAAGCTCAGTTTTTTGGTTCTATATGTTTCCAGCCTTTTCAGTATGGGAGTATGGGAGCTGTGCAATCTGATCCATAGAAACATTGAAAAAACATGCTAGAAGTTGGTTTCATGAAATGTATTGAATAGATAGAAGAGATAACATTACTAAATTGCTGGCAAGGAACCTTGGTTTTTTTATTCCTAACTTTTCATCTCCTCGCCAACAGCGCCCTTACTAATTAAACGAGAGATAAATTAATTGTCTCAAGTACTTCAGACTGTTTGATATACACAGTAAGTGCATTGAAATTTTCTTGTTGAACCAAATAACTCCCCATATCCAGCTCACTTGTTTTCTATCCATTGCTGGAATTTATTTATCCTGTCAGTTTGGTTCTGATTTTTGTGATTATATTTTCTGCAGTATGTATTTCTTTTGCTGTTCTTTGTTTCGTATCACTGGAGCATGTAGCTAGTGATTATTTGCTTGTTTTTTGAGGTCCTTGTAGAGAAGTGATTATTTACTCTTTCCAAGGTCCCTTATGAAATTGTTTTGCTTACGGCAAGGTATTTTCTCATTAATTATGTAGTGGTGGAATGAATGGATACATTTACATTTCTGAGAAACCTGAATGGCCTCTCGGGATATTTTCACCAATTGATGGCATGCTGATGATAGCGAGTGAACAAGCGATGTAAGTTTCTAAACAACATGATGTTTGCTTTGCTCACAAACTGTTTGTCATCTCTTGCAATAGTTATTTCTTTTCTTTATTGCAGATCAGTGTTCTATGAATACCCTCCATTTCATTCCCATATTCCAAGGCTACCAGAAGGAGTTATCTTGCCTAACAAGGTAATAGTTTTTCTTTTTGATATTTTCTGTTATGAAAAATTGAAATATAAAAGACTGAAGGTGGCCTGCCCTAATTTCTTTACCCGGGTGATTGTTACTACACTGTAGATGCTTATTTTTTTTTTCCCTGTTCGCAGTCCGTGACCAAGTGCAATATTTTGCATGCACATCATTTATGGCATGAACCAGCTATTCCTGGTTCTATATCTTCTAAAAGGTAAACTTTCCTTCCATGCCATAAACATCAGTGCCAACTCCAGTTCTCAAGTGTTTCATGAAATGATCAATTATGATCTTAGTGTAGTCCAAATTGAAAATTTTATATCGGGATAAAAGTTTAGAGGCCTCCTTAATGATGCTAATTGGTTTGCTAAATATTGTAAAATTGTTTGTAGACAAATCCCCAAGTCTATCTCAGGCCCTCAACTGGCAGAATTGGCTCATCGACTTGTGTCAGAATATAGTTCTTCAAAGCAACTGGACTTCCGCAGATGTGCTGAACGTGGGTTACCTCTGGATGCTGCTAGAATGGGAGAAATGAGAACACAAGTCCAGCCCAAGAAAAGGAAACGAGGTAAACACAATAAAAACTGCCTTGATGGTAGCTCTAAAGAAAGTCAAGGGGGTAAAGGTGATTTTGTCCCTATCAACAATGTCAAGAATATGGAGAGTTCTACTCTCAGGCAACAGGGGGAAAGCTGTGGTGGTTATGGCAGTGATGGAGTGGATGAAATTAAAATAGAAAAATCTAAAAAGAGGAAAAGGAGTTCTAATAACAGAAAACATGAGGAAGGTGCTGTTATACACGATGGTGTTCAGAAGCTGGAAAGAAGCATTCAAGAACAGAGAAACAGTGATCATACTTCTGGAGGTGTAGATGGAGAAAATGATTACAAAGAAGAAAAATCTAGGAAAAGAAAATCCAGAAAAAGAAAACAAAGAAATAAGAAAGGGAATCAGAATGATGGTGATGCTGTCCAAAACAAAAATGCTGAGAAATTGGGGTGCTGTAACCACCACATCAGCGAACAACAAAGTTGTGTTCTTCAGGAGCAGAGCGGAGGGGATGTTCGTGCAGTTGGAGATGTGTCATTGGAGTTGAAAACAGAGGTGGAATCCAAGAAAAGGAGAAAGATCGAAGCTGATGGCGTCCTAATTGACAATGTTGAAAAATTGGAGAGTTGTTTTCTCATGGAACAAAGAGGACGTGACAGTAACCACACAAATGCTTATGGATTGGATGCAACCAGTAAGCCTGTCCCAAATAACAATCATCTGGAATTGGAGGATGGGGCAGTGGAATTGAATAAAGAGTTGAAATCCAAAAAAAGGAAACGAAGATCTAAGAAAAGGAGAAAGATTGAAGCTGATGGCGTCCTAATTAACAGTGTTGAAAAGTTGGGGAGTTGTTCTCCCATGGAACAAAGAGGAGGTGACAGCAAACTCACAGATGCTGATGGATTGGACTCAACCAGATTGCCTGTCCCTAATAAAATCAATCAGGAATTGGAGGGTTCTGGTCTTCAGGAACAGATAGAACACTTTGACCATTCAGGTGCAAATGAAGTGGAAATAAAACCAGAAGTCAAATCCAAAAGGAAGAAACGGAGGTCCAAGAAAAAGCAGCAGATGGAGCTTACTGTCCCAGCTAATGATCCTGTAAACTTGCAGTCTGGTCTTCCTGGAAAACAGGGAACTTTCGACAGCAACCATATAGGTGTGGGTGGGTTGGAAATGCTGATGGATTGGACGCAACCAGTATCTGTCCCAAATAACAATCATCAGGAATTGGAGGATGGGGCAGTGGAATTGAAAAAAGAGTTGAAATCCAAAAAAAGGAAACGAAGATCTAAGAAAAGGAGAAAGATTGAAGCTGATGGCGTCCTAATTAACAGTGTTGAAAAGTTGGGGAGTTGTTCTCCCATGGAACAAAGAGGAGGTGACAGCAAACTCACAGATGCTGATGGATTGGACTCAACCAGATTGCCTGTCCCTAATAAAATCAATCAGGAATTGGAGGGTTCTGGTCTTCAGGAACAGATAGAACACTTTGACCATTCAGGTGCAAATGAAGTGGAAATAAAACCAGAAGTCAAATCCAAAAGGAAGAAACGGAGGTCCAAGAAAAAGCAGCAGATGGAGCTTACTGTCCCAGCTAATGATCCTGTAAACTTGCAGTCTGGTCTTCCTGGAAAACAGGGAACTT
The DNA here is from genome assembly GCF_000495115.2 of Populus euphratica. Lineage (NCBI taxonomy): Eukaryota > Viridiplantae > Streptophyta > Magnoliopsida > Malpighiales > Salicaceae > Populus > Populus euphratica. The sequence continues at coordinate 27,446 of NW_011500624.1, read as the reverse complement.
TCGACAGCAAACATATAGGTGTGGGTGGGTTGGAAATGAAAACAGAAGTCTAACCCAGGAAGAGGAAATGCAGAGCAGAAAATAGGAGACAGAGCAGGTGACATTGTCTCAAATTATGGTTTTGAGAACTTGGATCGTCTTTTTCTTGGTAAACAAGGAAGAGATGGTGATCATGGAGGTGCAGGTGTGGTGGAGGAAATGAAAACAGGGAACAGGTTCAGAAATATGAAAAGATCAAGATGACATGCATTGAAGATGATGGTGCCCCAAATATTACTTTCTGTAATTGAACAGTATTATTCCGAGGAACAGGTCGGAGAAATTGAGATATTTGATTTTGCGTCTTCATGGCAAGGCAAACCTCTGTAGGCTTCGAAGGAAATAAAGAAGAGAAGGGTGGCCTCATTTCAAAATTGCAACATTAATCTCGTTCAAATTATAGCTTTAACTTTGTTGTTCAAAGTAGCCTTGTAATTCTTCGAGAGAGTCATTGCAATTGTTTTTTAAAATGTTTTTTTTATTTAAAAATACATTAAAATAATACATTTTTATTTAATCGGTGACACAGTTTGATAAAATCAAAGGCGTCTTGCTGAACAGGACTACAGGCATAAGACGCGGCGGTGAAACAACATTTGCCGCATGGTATAAGTAAGCTCTCTAGTGATTTTCCTGCATGCTTCCAAGGCCTCGAAAGTCTCGAAGCGTGTCATTTGCCAAGTTAAAAGGTTTAGAGGAGAAACCCCTTGTTCTAAAACTAGATTTGAACAACCCGTTAAAAGCAGAGGAGCACCCAACCATTTTTGACTTATCGACAGGACAAGCAAGGCAACAACCATTGAAACAGCAAGTGCAAATACCTACACGAGACTTGGAAAGTTGAAACAGTCTTGAATCTTTTTCTACCATAGCAACAGCAGGGTGGTGATGCCAGAAGCTGTGCTGCTGCCAGCTTTGATGTTGTGGGAGAAGAGAACTTGGGTGGGCTGTAGGAGTCCTTGGATGTGCTAAGGTTGTCCCCATCTCCCTGTCTATGCATGTTTGGTATTCCGGTTATCTGGTGTCAAAAACTATCAATCGATAAAGAGTCAGTGCATGGTAATTCCTAGGGATTGGCATAGTGATTAAGAGCAAGTTATTAAATTGACTCTTACTAGAGTTTGAGTTTGAGTTGTAACCTAAATTAATCTTGCATTAATTAAAATAATATTATTTAAATATTTAAAAAAAAAATTAAATTAGATTTTAACTAAGTGGACGGAGCTGTGAGTTAGGCTCCGTTTGTTTGCAGGAAAGTTGTTTTTTTTTGGAAAATGAATTCTGAAAAAGTGAATTCTTTTTTAGTTTTGATTTATTTTCTATACATATCATTTAAAGGTAAGTGAGTTATCTATCACTATTAGATACATATATAATCCATTCTAATTAACATTGATAATCATGATGGTCAAATTTAAAGTTGATTTATATATATTATATGATTTTACTGGTGAATATGATATGCTACATGAAATTGAATAAAAAATTTAAAAATTAGTAAGCTATTTACTGACTCTTCTTAGAGTATGTTTGGTAGTGTGGTAGCGGTTGCTTTTCAAATAATTTTTTATGTCGAAATGCATGCTAATGATGTTTTTTTATTGTTAATGATATTTTTTTATTTTTTAAAAATTATTTTTAACATTAACATATTAAAACAATCCAAAACGCACAAATCATATTAAATTTTAATAAAAATAAAAAATAATTTTTTTTAAATTTTTAAAAAATACAAATTTAACCGCGTTCCCAAACCCTACCTTGCTCTCTCCAGTCTCCTCACTCCATCCCATATCTCACAAAAATTCCCCTTTTGTGAGGCTTGTAAGTACAAATAAATTATAACCCCCAACCTAAATTTTACCTCTTTCTCTTCTTATTTTCATTTTCTCTCCACAATCACCACCCAACCCTTCTCACCGTCATTACCCGTAGCCTTTCCTCTATCTCCCTACCATAAAACACCCCCCCTCTCTCAATTGAGATGTAGCTCTCTCTACTCAAGAGTCTCTCACCAAAGAATCGACCAACATTGTTATCAACTATCACCATTATCATTCACGTTCAATACTTAAGAGGTATATTACATACTTTGCCGTTATTGATTTAATATAATATGTGCTAATTGATGTTAATTGTTGATTTTAAAAACATTGGGTTTAGAGTTGGTGATTTATAGAAAAAAAATTGGGTTTTTGTGAACTACGTTTAAATTTGGTTTAAATTTGGTTAGGTAGTCATAAAATAGATTAATTTGAGTTGCTAATTTTGTTATTTTTAAAGAAAATCAATGGTCTTGGCTGATTTTTTATTGGAATCATAAGTATGGGTTATAAAAAAAAATTATTTAGATGTTAATTTTTTTTAGTTTTGACTTATTTTCTATACATATCATTTAAAGGTAAGTGAGTTATTTATAACTATTAGATACATATATAATCATTAAATACATATATAATCCATTCTAATTAACATTGATAATCATAATTGTGAAATTGATTTGTATAATTATATGATTTTACTAGTGAATATAATATGTTACATGAAATTGAATAAAAAAATTAAAAATTAGTAAGTTATTTACTAACTCTTTTTAGAGTATGTTTGGTAGTGTGGTAGCGGTTGCTTTTCAAATAATTTTTTATGTTGAAATGCATGTCAATGATGTTTTTTATTTTTAAAAAATTATTTTTAACATCAGCACATCAAAACGATCCAAAATATATAAATCATATTAAATTTTAATAAAAATAAAAAATAATTTTTTTTAAATTTTTAAAAAATACAAGTTTAACGCGTTCCCACACAGTGACTTGATCCTCTCCAGTCTCCTCACTCCATCCCATTTCTCACAAAAATTTCCCTTTCTTTCTCTCAAAAAATCATCTTCTTAGCAATAGTTGCAGCAAGAGCATGACCCAGCATCTTGCCCTTCTCTCTACCATCTTAACTCATAAAAATCCCAATATAGAAAGCTGTGCTCGGCTACTGGAAAGTGTAAGTGATGTTTTAATTCGTGATTTTTTGTTGTTGTTATTGTTGTTGTCCTTGATATTCTGGTTCAATTTCAATTCTTTTTGGTTCGGTTTAATTTGGTTGCAGGTGAAAGAAAAAAAGGGTTTTTGGGTTTGCAAATTAAATCATGTCAGATTCACTGCACTTCCCTTCCTGTAAACCTCGTGATCATGGTCCACACACTACATTTGGTTTGAGTTTCGATCCGGAGTATGTTTTTTTCTTCAATTTTGGTTTTCAATCCCGCTTTATTTTTGTTGTTAGATCATATCTCTTATTCTTCAAATATTCTGTGCATTTGAATAGGGGGATCCTATCTCTTTATTTTTGTTGAGTTCATTCTAGTAATTAAAGAAACAATCCAGACCACAACTGAAAAAATGTTGATTGATTAGAATATTGCTGTCGATTCTTGAATTGGGAATGATGAACAGGGGTTTGTATTTTGCAGATCAAAGGAAAAAATTCCATAAATTAGATAATTACTTTTAATTGCTTGAGTTTGATCCTTTGTTGAGAATGACTGGTGAAATTGTATTGATTTTTTTTTTTCTGATTTAGAATAGCTCAAATGTTCGTTTCTGGCATGGAAAAAAACTAAGTGTTGCATTCATACTGAATTTGTTTAACCTATAGAGGCTGTCATAAGCTTCTAGCGCCATTGGTCGGGAAAAGGCTTATGGAACAACCCTTTCTAGCATGCTTATCAATTATTTAAGGTTTATATCGTCCTAATCACCACATTGTATTTTTATTTGCAGGTTGAGTTATCTGTCATTGAGTTATAATTAGTTTGATCAGAACCTGCATATTTAGAAGAGAGGGAAGCTCACTTGAAAGCTCAGTACGGGAAACTTGATCCTAAAATTTAAAACTATTGGGAGATTTTGCTAGCAAATAACAAATCATTACTTATATAATTGGCAGTGACTAGCATAATTGAGCCTAGACAAGTGATGAAGTCGGGTTCAGCTGTTATTAAAATTTTGTTTTTAAGCCTAAATATTGTATGAGATATTGTCCTTAATCTCACACTTTGTTTGAGAATTTCAGTTTCAAGATTTGACAATAAAAAAAAACTTCGGACACGTGCTCCTCTCATGATGAATTGCATATTTGATTGCTCTACTTTATTATATACTGTAAAGTGTTGAATCATGTTTTATAATTACACTTTTTATTATTTCGTTGTAAAGATATATACAAGTTAATCTAAATATTTATATTAATAAAAAAATTTAAAAAATTATGGTTTTCTAACAAAAACCCATAGAAAAATGGCTATTTTTCGAAAGAAATGCAAATTATTCATGCTAGATTTGAATTTCGGAAGAAAAGTTTCAATAATGATAATATTTTACAGGGAAGTGCACTTCACATGCGTTTCGGCCGTGAGAACCCATATTTTTGTACAAAATATTTTTATATCAGTTTTTTTATATTAAAAATATTCATTTGACTTTAAAAAGAGATAGACTATTTATATTAAATTAAAATGTCAATCAACATTGTATTCTGTTATTATTAGCACGAGAGCTACACACATTGATGTTTAAAAATATAATTATAATTGTTTTTAAAAATATTTTTTGTTTGAAATTATATAAAATAATATTTTTTATTTTTTTAAAAAATTATTTTTTATATTAATATATTAAAATGATTTTAAAACATTAAACAAATTAATTTAAAATTAAAATATTTTTTTTAAAACATTAAACAAATTAATTTAAAATAAAAATAAATTTTTTTTATGAAAGACACTTTTAAAAAAAACTAAAACAAACAAGCCGTAAACCCTAAAATTCTAGTCAACAAATGTGGGTGATTTGTTTATTATTTTAATGATCAATTGGCATCAAGGAGATATCCTCTCGATCCTGCAACATTCTATTGGCAGGACGAAGTTTCGTGTTCAACTACACGGATTTATCAAAAGAATTCTGTGTCCCCTTCGTCAAAGATGAGATTCAGCACATGCCTTCTACCGCGTGCTTCCTTCCCTTGCTATATAATCCGAGCCATTTTCTCATCACTCCAAGCTCGCACACCACCCTCAGCATAGCTACCAAATGGCGATGCCAAAGCTAGAAGTCCCTCTTCTCTTCCTCTTCTTCTTCTTCTTCTTCTTGGCTCCTACACCCTCTCGAGCTGAAACTTTTGGGCCACCGCTTGTCAGCCCTATCCAGAAAGATGCCTCTACTCTTCAATACATCATCACAGCATACCTCCAAAGCCCTAAAGAAACAAAATTACTCCTGGACCTTGGAGCTAGTTACATCTGGATTAACTGTGATGACTACAATTCCTCCTCGTACAGACACATCCCATGCACCACCTTGCTGGATGAATTTGTGGGCTGCTTCGCTTGCTTGATGAACTGCAGGGACTCCAGTCCCAATTGTGGTGACAGTGTTTGCGTATTGAAACCCGAGAACCCCTTCCAGCCCAGCTTTTCTGGAAACGAGCAGTATGCCCCCGCCCTTGTTGACTATTTCTCTATGCTCACCTTAGATAATGCAGGGTCCATCGGAGGACCTTCCTCCTCTTCTCCGTTCACATTTATCTTCTCCTGTGGTTATAAGGAAAATCTCAAGGGCCTGGCAAGAGGTGTCACTGGCTCGGCAGGGCTCGGACGTTCAAGCATTTCAATCCCAGTACAGGCTAGTGCAATCTTCCACTATCCCCGTTATTTTGCGCTTTGTTTGTCGGGCTCCAAAACTCGGCCGGGAGCGGCTTTTGTCGGCACTAAAGGGCCTTACAAGTTCGGACGTAGAATTGATCTCTCAAAACCACTTGCTTATACGCCACTCCTTTTGAACCCCGTTGGAAAATACTCCTATCCTGATCTGAAAAAACCCTCGAGTGAATATTTCATAGGGGTGACTTCGATCAAAGTTAATGGAAAGGCGGTGGCCTTGAATCAATCACTCTTGGCCATTAATAGTGGTAATGGTTCTGGTGGGACAAAGCTCAGCACTGTTGTTCCATACACACAATTAGAGACCTCTATTTACAAGGCTGTTACCGCGGCATTCGTGAAGGCAGCAGCTTCTTCTCCTTTCAATCTTACAAGGACAAAACCAGTTCAGGCATTCAGTGTGTGCTACCCAGCCAGTAATGTAAGGAGGACGCGTGCCGGACCGACCGTGCCAGCCATTGATCTTGTAATGCACAGGAATGACGTGGTTTGGAAGATCTTAGGATCGAATTCCATGGTCAGGGTTGCTAAGAAAGGAGGTGCTGATGTGTGGTGCTTGGGTTTTGTGGATGCCGGGGTCAGACCAAAAACATCAATTTTTGCCGGCGATCCATCGATAGTAATCGGTGGTTATCAAATGGAGGATAATTTTCTGCAGTTTGATTTGGAGTCCATGAGATTAGGATTTAGCTCCTCAGTTCTGTCCAGAGGAACCAGTTGTGCCAGCTTTAGATTTGCTTCCAAGACGGGCTGAAAGGTCGACACCAGCATGTGCTCCTCTTCGATTTTTTCTACTTAATTATGTATGAAAAGCCAGTAGTAAAGGCAGAATAATACTCGCGATCCGCGAATTTGTTCGGAAACTTGTGCAGCTTCATGTTCAACGATGGCTCTAGAGATAACGAAAAGGCTTCACTCAAATAAAAAAATCAAACATGGAGACTGGAACTAAAACAATGGGAGAAACACAATATTTATTAACAATGACAGTGTGAAAGTGACGATCTAATCATAACAGTAATTCCCTTTTCCAATGGCTACAAAGGAAGTCAAGTCAAGATTATGAATTTCACATGATTTGAAGCTATTTATAATATTTTTAACAGAGTTTCATTCCAGTGCACGCATTAGAATCTTCTCTCTCTCTTTTTTCTTTGCTACATCAGCCCTTTTGTCAACTTTGTGGAGTCTTCTGTCTTTTCTTCTCTTCTCTCTTCTTTGTTAGCCCGAATTTAAGAAACGACGCGGTATGCTTAGAACCAGGAAAAGCTTGAAAAATTGTAGAAATCTCACTAAGATGCATTTATTATTATTTCAGATTTCTCGGATAAGTTTCATAAAATTCAAGGTCAAGATTAGGTTATGATTGTTAGTGTATGTATTTTGTAGTTAATTAGTTGATTATATACGATGTTAAATATTTTATTGATGAAATATATTCCATTTATTTATGAAAGCTTATTTTTTTTAATATTTAATTAATAAATTTAGAGTAAAGATAAAAATCATGTGACAAACTTTTTTTGTAAAGAATATTATAAAGTTTCTATAAATATATGATTTTTATTGTATTAAATCATTGTTTCTAAATATTTTTAGTCAATGCTATATTAAAACTAAATATTAATTAGAGTTGTTAAGATTGATACATATTATATTTTTTTATTTATGAAAGAAAGCAGTTATTCTCGTAAGCTGGTGTATAAATAATACTTAGAACTAATATATAGATGTTTATTAGATGACATATACACTGAACTGATCCGCATAAAAATTCTATATAAAGATATCACATGTATCTATAAAAAAAGCTCACATAATGGTTGTGTAGGTAATCCTCAAACCTAAAATCACTAAATTATCTTATATTAAAAATATTATGTTTTGATCATGCTGCAGGTTATTCTAATCAATGATAACAAACATGCAAATTTTAAGGATAACAAGAACTATATAAAGGTATTTGTGTAAATAAAAGAGAATTCATCACCTTAGATGAATTAGAAAAAATATTTCATATATTTTCTAATAGTATTAATTGTAAATCCTTGAGTAAAGAATGATGAGAACTGAAAAAAATTTCAAAACTTATTCAAATAATCAATGATTATAATATTAAAAATAAACATGATATGATAGAGTAAACATACTTCATGCTATCATATTTAAATTAGAACATTTTTGATGAAGAGATAATAATTATAATGAGAAATTAGTCACTAAAATATTAAGTTAAACCACTTATAATTTTTTTAATATTTAAGGGATTATAACAGATTGTTAAACATTTAACTTGATTTTAAAATATCAATTAATCAATTACTGAATTAATAATAAATAAATTTATTTAATTATATTTTATTTAAAATTATAATTTATATTTAAATCAACTTATTAAAAAATCTAAGATCACACATATAATAATTATTGGTCATAATTAAATATTAATAAAACTATCCTCAAATTTTTATTCCTAAAAATTTATCTCGTCCAACTTATTTAATTTTCTTCTAAAGTGTTAAAAAAACCAGATGAGTTAAGTTAGTATTACACTAGAGAAAAGATGAAATAATATGGCTATTCAATAGACATGATTATTGCAAGAATTACCAACAAATCCCTAATATCTTCGATATATTGAGTTGTGCCTTTAACTTCGTGAGAGAAAAAAAGTGCTAAATGATTACATTAATTTGAAGAACGGATTAAAAAAAAAATCATTTCGAACTTTAATTTTATTGTAGGAATGAACAAAATTTCTTATACTAATTAGGCAGATTAACCCGTTCATTTCTATTTTTTTTCAAAAAAAAAGAAAGTAAAATCATGTTATTTACAACAAATATCAAATTAAGTTTTCACGATGAGTTGATTAATTGAGTCGTCGATGGAATTATAATAGATTAATCATTACTTGATTTACTTTAAAATTCAATATAGATTTAAATTTTAAATCATTGAATTATAATAGTTTAATATTATTGTTATTTTTAAAAGTGTTTTTTATTTTAAAATACATTAAAATAATATTTTTTTTATTTTAAAAAAATTATTTTTGAAATTAATAAATTAAAATGATTTGAAAATATAAAAAAAATATTAATTTAAAATAAAAAATAAAAAAATTTAATTTTTTGTAGAAACACTTCCAAAATCCAATGCCCATCCCATACTGAAATCACTAAAATAAAATAGGGCTACAATGGTGGAAATCTGAAACGATACAGTACTCAAAGATTTGTATTTTAACAAATAAAAATATTTTTTTCTACGACTCATCTCACTATCTTCCAAATATACCATTCCATCACCTCCAACACAATTTGTTTTTAGTAGTTCTGTACCTAGATTTTAAAATTCAAAAGTAAATCTTAACTTCTTCAAATAAATTTAAAACACGATTTAGATAAGAAAAAACAAAGTAAGAAAAACTATATAACCCCTCCAAGCTTGAATTTTCGTTTCTTTTCCTCTTTTATTAATCCTAAGCTTTGCAAAATCCTGATTAAGTCCATGCTCCTATTTTGTAACTGAATTAAAAAAAAAAAAACTAAAATTGCTTAGTGAATCTCTGTATTGTTAGGATATTGGTATGCAAACTCGACAAGACAAAAGGTAAGGGACAAGATAAAATAAGAAATGAAACACACAAAAATTTATGTGATTCACACAATTGGGCTACGTCCACAGGTAAGTATAGAAGGATTTTTCTAAGTAATGTGGGAATACAACTTCTTTCTAATAATAGAAGAACAATCAAAATCTCTCTATTATTAGAAGAAAACACCTCATTTACTATCTCATAAATACCTCACAATTTTGTAGAATTACTCTTTCCTCACCCTCTCTTCTTTCTCTATACTTTTTTCTCAAGTTTCTCTCTTGTGGTGTGTCTATAATGCTTGGATGCATTGCCTATTTATAGGCAAGCATCCATGCAAAAGATAAAAAGCAAGACAAGTAGCACCAATTTAGTGCCTATAATTTTTTACTAAAGTGTAAAAAGATGGCTTCACCTTCTCCCACCATTACTGACTTAGGTGGCTGGCTTCACATATACATATAATCACTGTGGATTTCTATGCTGTTTTTACTGTGGATTCGCAGTATTTAATTTTGTTCACATTATGGATTGCTGTGCCTTTTTTTACTATGGATTCAAAGTATTTATCGAAGAGAGTTTTGTTCATTCTCAAGATAAGTTCTAGCCTTTTGTTTTTTTGTTAGTTTTCGTGGCTACGTGGCAAGCTCCCTACCATATTTCTCCCTATCTTTTATTGACAGATAACAGCTTTTTTATTTTTTTTCTTTTTGCACCAGAGAATTCCTTGGAGATAAACCAAACAACAAGTTCATAGTTTTATATCCACTTGGCAAGCGCCACTGTGCAATCCTTCTATCTCCCAACCTAGAATCATCAATGTTCTAATTTGCTTCTATGTGGTCTTCTGGTGCAATGCGAGGCTATCTAGAGATTTGCTTATATGCTCCTTTCTTAGAGGAGTGTGAGCATTTCTTTGTTGGTGTAGCATGCCAGTATGAGTTTTGCTGGCTTTGTGTAAGGCTTTAACATATTCGAGTTGTTTTTTTTTTTTACATTAATGGTTCTTCTCAGGAGAAGAAACGCCTGTATTAGCTGAGCTAGTGAGTTTAGATGGATTTTGGCTTGGGTTCTTCATGAGACTTTGATTTTTTTTAAATTGTTGACCATTGCAGCATTTGAGGCGTCTGATTTTTTAAAATTGTTAAGTGTTATAGGATTTGATATGGGTGTTGCAGGATTTTAGGCTTTTTATTTTTTATAATTAGTGGGTGTTGCAGGCTCTGGCATGGTTTTTGCAGGGCTTGGTATGGGTGTTGCAGGATTTAATATTAAATAAATATGGTTGTACTAGGTTGCTTGCTGGTTATTTAGGAGGGTATTGTTCTAGTTCTGTTGGATTAGACGTGTTCGGTTTATGAGAGATAAGTTTTTTTTTTTCTCTATTCTGATTTTGTTAAGTTTTTAATTATAATTTATGCACTGTTTATTTGATTTTAGAGATTTTTTAAATGGTTTATGCTCTACTCTAGTTTTAACTAAAGTAGATAAAAAGTTATTTTAACTATTTCTCTAAAAAATATAATAACATTCATGCTCTTTGAAATAGAAAGTCATGAATATTTTTATATTATTCAAATTATATGTTGGATGAATATCCAATTGTATGTTATTTTATGTTGCTGATTGCTTCAAATTATGGGATCTATCCCTTCCTGAAATGCATGGTGCTCAATCGGCACAAGTGTTTGTGGTTTATTTCTAAGCTTGATCCTAAGATCCACGTTGGGGGTCCCTAGAAAATCAGCTGTTGTTGAGGCGATGCTGACAGAGTGCAGAAAATGGAGTGGAATCCTTCTGTTGTTTGAGTTAGATTGTTTGCTTTGTCCACTCTAGAGTGTAAAGTATAGCTCTTCTTTTCTCAATGTTCTGTGCTTTGCAATGGCAGCCGCAACCTACAACTAGACCCTATATATGCTTGGTTGGCCTATAAAATGTGCCGGAAAGTTTCAACTGAGCCGCCACAACGATTTTGAAGGTGACGGAATTGGTGGTTGTGGCCTCCCCAGGTCTTTCTTTTTCATCGAAGATATCAAGTTTAGTGTTGCAGAACCAATTCAAGGTCGACCTGTTAAACATGCTACGCTTCGATGGTTAGCTTTCTTTTGTCTGGGATTTCTCGTTTTGTTCTCCCACTCAGTCATGGCTTGTCTGTATCTTATCTTGTGATCATAAAAGGAGCTTAGCTTAGATCTACTGACTATGATGTTTTACCTGCTCTACTAAAGCAACTGGCGTCAGCTCCGGCTACTCGTTGTTCATGTTTTTTATTTTATTTTGGTTAAATTTTATCTTTTGATTATTATTTTTTTAGTTTTTTAATTTAATTTCATCATTAAATTAACTTGTTTTAATTTATTTTTAATAAAATTATCATAATTTCAAACAAACATTTTGATATTTAATTAATATTTAATTTTATGAAGATCTATTTTTATTATAATATCATTAAGTAAATAAAAATAAAAAAAAATATTAAATCCAATGAAATCCATGATAGAAATTATAAATTTATCAGTTTAAGAGTGAAGTCCAGATCAATTTAATATATTATCATTTCAATATTAAAAAATAATATTATATTAAATTGTTTTTAAAGTTAAATCTTACTTTTTTACTTCTTATTTAAGTTGTTTTTAAACTGGTTAAATTGGTCAAGTCACATAGGCCAAGTCACATAAAGCAATTTTTAAGTTAGTTAATTTTAAACTCATGCTAAATAAGAAATTAGGTCAAGACATTTTAAAATTGATAAGAGTTAGGTTGGGAGATTTTAAAATTAATCTGCTAGGTAAGGCTCTTTATTGCCTTTTTCTTTAAAAAAGTCATTTTTCAATTATTTTCTTTTGATTGAATTTTTTTTTCTTCTAATTTGATCCTTTAATATTTGGTTGATTTTGAATAAGTATTCACCATTTTGTTTCGGTTTATTTTCTATAAGTTTATTGCAATCTTAAACAAATATCTCGATATTTGATTGTTACTCAATTTTACAAGTGTCTAATATTATTATTATATCATTAAGAAAAAATATTTAAAAAAAAAAATTGAACCTAATGGATATCATGATCACGTTGTATGTTTAACAGGTTAAGCCGTAAAGTTAATCTAACATGTTGTGTCTTAATATTAAAATAAAAAATACATCATCTTAAGTTTTTTAAAGTCAAATAATGTTTTTTACTATTTATTTAGGTTGGTTTAGACTCATCAAATTAACTAAATCATGTCTAGATAAATCTTATTTATATTAATTTAAAATACAAACTAAACAAGAAATGAGGCTAGAAAATTTAAAATTTGACGTATTAGGTTTAATTCAAGGTATTAGAGCAGCTCCAACGGACGAGCCATATGAAAAGTTAAAAGTGTTTTGCCATTTATTTCTTTCCTGTTCATGTTCCAACGGGTAAGCTAAACAAATAGCCATTTTGGCTATTTGTTTTGTTAACAGCCATTTCTATATTTAACTGTAGAAATGGCTAAAACAATAGCAGTTGGCCAACGGCTATTTTTATAGCCATTGGCCAATAAGTTTTTCAAAATTTAAATTTGAATTTACTTTTTAAAAATTAAATTTTTAACAATAACATATAAAATTAAAAATTAAAAATATTGATATAAATAAATTTTAAATTTAATTTTAAATTATATTTTTTAACTTTTATATTACTTCATTAATTTTATATTACTTTTATAAATTATTCATATTAATTATGTAATTAATAACATCATAATTATATTATATATAAAATATTTAAATTAGTTATATAATTATATTAAAATTAATTTAACATGAAATATATTAAAATATAAATGGCTTTTCTATATAGCTTTTTACCATTGGAATGCATATAATTTAAAAATCTATATTTATACTATTTAAAAAGCTATTTTTTTATTTGGCTCTTCAATATAATATTTTTCATTAAAGATGCTCTTAGAAAGATATTGATTTCTTATTTTTATAAATATTAATAGACTATATTAAAATAATTGTGTATCAAATATATTAAAATACAATTAACTCTTCTAAATAGCTTCTTACTATTGAAATGAATATCAACAAAAAAGCTATATCTATACTATTCAAAAAGCTATATTATCAATTTAGCTCTTCTAAAAAGCATCTCCCGTTGGAGATGCTCTTAGGTTTTGTGAAATAGTAATACTAAATAGTTAGTTTCATATATGTTGAATTTTTTTTATCACGTTCAAAAACAATTGTCCAACCCGCGCGCAGTAAACTAGTTTCTTCTAAAAATCATATCCTTATTAACTTATATATATACAAATGTGATTTACTAGTAGAAAGCCTTGTAATATGGAAGGTGTACGAACAAGTGATTAATTCACTTGAATCTTTTCGTTGGGATTCTGCCGTGGTCGCTTTAATTAGGACCCAGAAAGAATAATTTGGAATGCC
>NW_011500624.1:5331-13606 GCF_000495115.2 Populus euphratica | reverse complement strand
AAAACACCATGGCAACACCTTTCCCTATCGAGAGCAAATCAATGGAACTTTGGTCCTGTACATGTACAAATTACAAGAGGCAAGGTGCATGACATAACATTCTCCCATTTTCTTGCTGCTGAAGCTTCGGCTTCGGCCCTTGGCTAGAGGAAACACAGCAAGAACAACTTGCCTGGACTAATCTTGACACCGAAACATTATACATGCAGGACAAAGTAAAGCACAAGAACCAGCAGAAGGCAGAAGCTAAGGGTGAATTTCCTTCTTTGCCTCTTTTACAATACTCTGTTCTCTTACAATCTTGTAGAAAAGATCAAGAGTGTGCACAGGGTTTACATTCACGGGCAAATCAGAACTTCAAGTCTTATGAGCACAAAGAGAAAGCCACACACGCATAAAACGTAGAAAAGGAGAGTAGTAATCCTACTACCAAATATTATACAGGACGAAAAAGAGCACAAGAAGAAGTAATGATCCCAAACCATATCCATCATCATTGCTAGAGCTACTACTTCCCTGTTTTGTACCAAAATACCTGCTGCCACGAGAGGGAAAGCATGAAGAAATCGTGTGTATGAGCAGTAACAGTAAAAGAGGAAGCACCGTCCAGAAGGTGAACGCCACATCTTCATCACCTGCTTGAAATAGTGGCAGTATATAATCCGCAAGTGACAATATCATAGGGCCAAAGACGACCAGACCCAGGACTCCCACCATGAGAGAGGGTACTATTGGTGATGGCCCCATTGGTCTTTAGTCTTTTGGATTCTCCTGCTTCAGCGGATGCACAGGAACGACCTTCTTAATGGTTGACAGAAGAACTGTTTGTTGTAGTTGGAGATGACAATCTGATTCTTTTCTTTGGTTCAGTATGATTAGTTGACCTATGGCAACCTCCTTGCCTAAAAAGACCTCTAATCAAATTTATTTTGTATAATAAACGTTACATTCAAGGCCAACCAAACCAACTAATCCCAAGATTTAATTATACTTCTTCAAGGACATCATTGTCATCCGACAAGGGGAGAAAAAACCAATGGACCATTCCTTGGTTTAGTTCAGTGGTAATAAATAGAATAGTCTTCGGCAATGACAGTTATCTTCGATGCTTCCAGTGAGATCAAGCTAAACCAATAATGATAAGAAATGGAATGATAATGATAATGATGTTCAGAAACATCATCCAACTGATTCATACCCAAAAGCAATAAAGTTTGTTGTGGAAGAAACGGACATGCAGAGAGAGACGACAGCATGATTACAAACTATGTTAACTTCTATTGTTCTAGTCATTGTCATGTAAAATATTTAGATAACCGTAGTTAGATGATATACAAAAACCTAATCATATGTGGGGAAAAGGTTGAAAAACGATGCACTGTAGCTATATCAATTAGTTTTACATTCCTGAACTAAGACAACACTGATCGTCCTGCACTATCAGAATTACAACACTGTACACAGACAAGAGCATACGATGGTGCAGATCTTCATATACAAACTTCTGTCCAGAATTCCCATCCAATCATGTACTGTATTTGAGATGCTGCTCATAAAAGTTGATTAACTGCAATGAAAGAAAAAGGAGGAATAGTAAATACAACAAAATCATAAAAATACTCGTGAAAAATTCATGAGTTTGAAGTAGTGCAAAGTGGACAAGGAAGAAACTATACATAATCAGCAACATGATAATCAATTACCAGATGTGGATTATTAGCCTTGAGAAACTTGTTATCCACTGTTACTTCTTGTCCATCAGACCTGCACAGTATGCAACCACTTGAAAAGATGACACTATGCTGCTGGAAAAAACATTTAACAAACATAAATCCAAAATTGCAGGAAACACAATATATACATAATAAGAGAGCTCATATGCTCTGGACTTCTAAACTCTGTTTATATGAGAATAAGAACAAGAATTTACTGAAGTAAGATTTAACCTATAAAGCTGTGTGTGGATGATTTTACAGGCAGCTAAGAGCAGATTGCTGTATTTTAACTATTATTTAATCATTCAGAGACAAAGCATTGATGATTTGTATATTGATTAGGGCTTTGGAAGCAATGCTTTGAGGACAACTTAGCGACTCATAACTCTAAATGATACATGTAGGGTGTGACCCGAGGTAGTTTTTCAACAGTAGCAGGCTGAATTTGTGGAATTTGAGATGCTATTGCTGGAAGAATGGATGGGGCTTACGTGGCAGGCTTTAATGAATGAAACAAAATACTCAATTCTTTCGTCAAAGATTATGAGAAAAACCAGAAAATGGATTGACTAAAAAGTACTGGCTTCATTTCGACGTGCCACTTCTTCTATTAAATGGTCAGATTTCATCTATCAACTCTAAACATAGCAAGGCCAACATAATTTCTTCTAAAGAAGCCCAGCATAATTTGTTTGCAATGCATGTAGTGTCCTCGAACAATATTTGACACTTCATTTTAATTAAGTTATTTTTTGGAAATCATTTTAATAAGTTTTTAAGACTTTCTAAATTTAGAAGTAAATATATGGTTTTGAGTTCATAATCACCTAAAATATTTTTTTTGTGATTAAAATACTTAATATAAAAAAAGAATTACAAGGAAAATATTTTATAATACTAAGTTGGTTTAGCTTTTATTCAACGACAACAAAAAGTCACATTGCTAGAAAATTATAGCTAAAACTGCAAGTTAGTTTTACAATCAAAATTAGCAATGTAGAACTTATTTGTCATAAAATCACAATTTACTTTTCACAATATTCTACAGAATCAAAAGTTTAAATTTCAAGATATATTTTCTATTATTTCCTTTTACATTAGGTTTAAGAGGATTTTTATAATTGATACTATTGAACTTCAATTGTACTTAAAGAAAATTATGGAGTAAGGTTAGTTTAGTCACTCAGTAATTCCTGTGACATAGAATTAACAACTGGAGTAGGAAACATCACCCTTGACTTAAATATAAAATAAACCCTGAACTCATTTGAAACCAATTCCTCAACTAAAATTCCCAAACTTCACCAGCTTGACACTTTGATTTGTTTGTGGAAAGAATCAAGACCAAGAGATGATACTGTGCCTGACATTTAAGTGGTTCAAGCCATTGTAGGAGAAATTTAAAGCAAGCATTGACAATGAGGCAGGTTATGGGTAGTAGAGAGGTTGGCAGGAAAGAGGGGCAATTTTGAAAAGGGAAGATTTTTATGTTTTTTTTTAGGTTATTATTATTATGTTTTACGAGGAACATGAGCCACTCATATTATGTGTATACTTCATTTCACAATAAACACAATTCATAACCTTTAATGAAGTATTCAATAAGATAAGAAACATGTATATATAAACGAAGAAGAAGAAGAAGCCAATTCCAAAGAATGAAACTTCAACTACAAAAAGAAGAGAGAAGAATTCTCTGAATTGTTTGAATCTGGTTTGGCAATAAATAGTTTGACGAAAAATAATGTGAATGCAGCAATATTTGGATAGCATGTTAAGATTGAATATAAGTGGTTTAGTTAGGGGGGGAAGAGTTGAAAAATACAGAGTTCAGGTAAATTTAATGATGAGAACAACCAATCCTCATGTTCAATTATTGATCCACCAACTGCACATAAAATAGCTACTCTGTTAGCAAAGAAACCTTTTTTAAAATCAAATAACTAAGAAAACCTTAATTAAAAGCTAATAGGTGAAAGGTAACTTATATCCTCCAAAAATAACTTCTTTAACATTCAAGCACCTTTACAATCATTATCAACATTACCTAAAGTACTATTGGCATTGGCTGCTTCTTTTCATCTGTCTGCTCTTTGCTCTCTCTTGAGCCCCAGTCCAAATGTTTTTAAAATTTCCACTCTATCTGGTCTACAATAATTTGTTTCACTAATCTCTAGCTCGAATACATCCTATACTTAAATATTTTTTATAATAAGTGAATAAAATAAAAGAAAAGCATAAGAAGTTTGCAACGCAGGGTAACTTACAAGTTAACCATACAACCAAAAAGAACAAAAGTTTAAAACCATTTAACCATTTCCAGGAGAAAAGGGAAAGAAGGAATGACAACATAAAGGTTATAGATGACCAAGAAAACATTTTCCTCAAAAGCGCTCTTGTTGTAGCCCACCCACAAAGATTTTGCAATGCAGTCGAAACAAGCTTAGAAACTTTAGCATTTAATCTTTGATTTTGTATATTTTGATATTTGCTGTAAATCTAGTCTATTTTAGGTTTTTTTTTGTTCTTGCTGAGGAATATTAATGCTATCTAGAAATCTTAGCTTATTTAGGAGCTAGAAATTTTCTATTTCACTCTTAGTTTAGGACTAGAAGGGCTTTTGGTTCCTATAAAAGCAGCACTTATTCTGCAAAACTACAGGACTTTGAATATGGAATTGTGAGTATTTGGTTTGATTTGAGGGTTGCGTCCCCTCAGAATCCAAGGATTTTTAGTTTACTTGCCCCATGTCCACTTCAACTACCATGTGTTCTGTCTTCCTCTTCTCTTTTATCTAAGCACCATTCTTCCATCTCTTACTGCAACAGCAATCTTGGTTTATTCACAACTATAGTAAGAATCCCAAACCCTACTAAACACATCCTTAATCAATCTCAATTCCACATACAACAAACCCTAAGCTTAATTCTCTAGACCTGGCTCATCATGAACACTTTGTGGGACAAAAATCCAAGTTGACCATCATTATCTGTTAAAAAGATAATTGTGCCTCACCACATCATGAACAGCCCATCTAAAAGTGGCTTTAGTGATACTGGCTATTCTCATTTCTTGTTCTCTTTCCTGTTAACTTCCCTGCACTTCCATGAAACGTTTTGCTACATCCAGCTCATTTAAAGATTTTCTTAGTCCCTCAAACCTTTACGCACTATGGCACTAACCACAAACACTGACTCTACACTATAACAACCATTGCAAATAAGCATTACCCTCCCATCTGGGATTACAGCAACACTTGATTTCTTGAGTTGAGTACAAGATCCATTAAATTTTGTGGTATTTCTGAGATAATGAGGCTCTGTGGTTTTCTATTGAGCAGGCCTTCATTTCACTCTTTCACAGGAAGGTCTCCCATTAATGCAATGTGGCCAGGAAGAGATGTTATAATCGATAATAGGCTATGTACATCTTAAAAGGCATGTATTTTCTCAATAAATGATGATCAGAATAAATAATGAAACTCCAGCTATTCTCAAAATGTTAGTTCCACCAACAGAAGCATAACAAGAAAAAGATATCATTAAATTTCACACGGGATAGATCTTGAAGATGGAGTAAAATGACATACCTTAATGCACGAAAGGTTATCAGCACATCCTGGACATCGTCTAACACAGAGGCTGAAAAGCCTATGGGCTTGAGGATCTTGGTGATAGCAAATGCATTTATGGAATTTTCAGTCATTGGCATGTGACTTGAATTACCCCAAGTTAAACTAGGATTTTCAATCCCTGGTTGTGCAGCTGCACCAGTAGAGCCAACTGAGAAATTTCCAGATGAATTCGGTAAGAAAACTGGTTCGCACATGACAGAGTCTTTTTTGAACCTCTTCACAGAACCAGACTTTCTTTTCTTAGCACCAGTGCATCGACTGTTCTGAACAAGGTCCACATAATCAACCTTGGGAAGCCCATTTGCAATACCATTACCTTCCGAAGCCTTTTCTTCTTGGAAATGTATAGTGAACTTATTTGTGTTTACATCAATGTTAGGAATTGTTCCTCTAAGCTCGCTAAGCTTTGGATCATATTCATTATCCTCTTTCCTTTCAAAAATATGCTTTGAACCGTTTATGGACCCATTCTCATCAGTTTGCTTGGATGTTTTGATGTTATTTACATCTCCATTACTCTCTCCTCCATGACCTAAGCCGATAAATTGAGAGGGTGAAGGTAGATCGGCAAGCAATGAGTTATTGAGAGGAGCAGAAGGGAGATGTTTATCCGCAATACTTACTTCAACATCCATTACATTGTAGACAGCAGAGGAACGTGGCTGCTTCTTCTTGGAGGGATAATGCAGAGCCCCATGCTTGCGTTTCCGCTTTCGTGAAGACCTGCCCGATCGCAAGCTTCAAATCCATCAAGCAAACAACAAAAAAGGGTTGGCAAAAGAAAAAAAAAATACAATTGTTAGTAAATAGGGAATTGTGTTAGGTAAATATATACTTTAGTCATTTTGACTGCCAAAAATCAAAAACTCAAGTAAAAGCAATTTGACACTATATTTATGTTCTTTGCTTCTTATTTGCCACAAAGAAAAAACAAAGTTGAAGGTTAGCCAAGCCAACAACTCATTTATCACTTGATTATTTGAATGAATGTCACCTAGAAAAGGTAGCATTTGGTCGCTATTTCAGAATAAAAAAGACAGAGATAGCTAGAACAAAAGGGGCGATACAAAAACAGAGTTGCTTTTGGTAGTAGTATACAAGACAGAGTAAATGTCTCTTTATTCTTTTTGATTGATGTAGGTCAAGACAAAACAAAAAATGTTTATTTTATCCTTGATATATATTGCCATCTAACGTGCAGTGTTTGGAACAATAAATAGATAGCATTATTTTCACTTTATTCTATAATACGCATTAATTTTATTAACTAACTTAAAACGGTAATTTCTCCACCCATCAAAGTCATGTTAAAAAAGGATTTGTGAATATCATAAAAAAAATTCATTGCTAAGAAAACAATACAATTACATTATAATTTAATCAGTCATTAAATCATTTCTCCAAATATATTTAACAATAAAATAAATAATTAAGCAAATCATATATCAAATAAAATACATGCAACAACATAAAATTAAAATCTAACTTGGTTGAGAATGCAAGATAATAATTTCATCACAAATGCACTTTTTTTGTTCTCATTCAATCTCCCACTTTTCATCATTAAATCCAGAGAACATGACTAATTTTCATTTCTCTACATTATATATTTTTAATTATTATATTATTTTTTTCATAATGATAATAGTTTTTTACAACAATGTTTATGTTAAATACTCCCTCCCTCCCTCATTTATATTTCTCATATTTCTTATGATTTTTTATTTTTTATTTTCCAGTTTTTAGTCTAATGATGGAAATTCAGTTAATTAAAAGAAATGGTTCAGATATGAATGTAAGGATATAAATTGAAATTATGAAATGATTAAAAAAGACATTTGTGTAAAAACAATAAACAAAAAAATAAAAACTTGGTTTTGTCTCTGTTTTTATCCTTCCTTTTTAGAGGGACATAAAATTGACTAAAATTGAGATACCCAAACTCATTTCTATCCCAGCTATCTTTGTCTCATTTATTCCGAAACAATAACTAAAAGCTAACTAAAAGATACTTATCATTTGCTTTGATATTCACAGCAACCAAACAATCTTAAGAAAATAAGGAAAATAAAGCCAATCTACCTCTCTTCAAATGCATCAATAACGTCAGAACACGACTGCAAATTCTCCAAGGGCTCCCAGGTGTTTGCTGTTTCAGGCCATCCTCGCCTTTATAACAAATAAAGCATATCAGTCAAGAAATTACCTAGAATCAATAAAGTGGATTAGTTGCTCCTTATATTAATCCTACCATCATGTCATGCAAGGCAAGAACCAGTAATATACAAAATTGGAAGCAGAAAAATGTAAAACCTTGACGGGATATAAGAGAGACACTCACCATTTAATAAGATACTGCAACTGACCCTATTTTTGCAACAATTGGAGAGTCATTTTCCATCATCATCAGCCACAGTTAGCAACACAAACACACATACAATCAGAAAAATTATCAAAAAAAGAAAAGAACAAACAAACAATTGACTTCCATTCTAAACCTCCTCACCAGAAAGCAAGAAGCCCAAACAAAAGAATTGAACACAAGATTCTAAAAAATGGGTGTATAATAATTTACAATAAAAACCATTAGAAAGATGTGAATCAGACCTTTCGTACTCGTTTTCGACGAATAGCCTCGATTTCGAAGAAACCCTCATCAAGTTTTGTCCTTTCTTCATCAAAAAAATTGTCTTTCTCATCTTCTCCTTTGGGGTTCTCTTCCTCTTCTTCATCATCATCATTATCCTCTTCTTCTTCTTCTTCTTCTCCTTCTCCTTCAGTTTCCTCTCGATTCTCCCCATTATCAACCCAATTTATCTCCTTTTCTTCACCAATATTCCCTTCCCTCACTTGGGTCTCAATTAAACTGTTACTACTGCCCTCAGCATCAGCCAACACTGGATTTGCTGTTGCCTTCCTCTTTCCC
>NW_011500624.1:0-5287 GCF_000495115.2 Populus euphratica | reverse complement strand
CTCTTTCCCTTCATTTTTTTCAAAAAAGTCTGATCCTTTTTGGAGGGAAATGGAGGGGAGAAAGGTGATTTTGTATTTGGAGATTGGCTTGGAAATATGGATGGCAGAGTTCTGTACCGACCGCTGTGTGCGTGTGTGTGCGTGTGAGAGAGAGAGAGAGAGACCTGACCTGACAACAAAACAGAGGTCCTTCGGCCTCTCTTTGTGTGTTCTTTTTCTAACATTAGATATTTTTTTTCTTTTCTTTTCTTTTTTGTGTTCAAATTATTTACCCTATCCATTAAATTATAAATTAATCTCTCTAATTTTAAGAAATAAATTAATATGTTCCTTTATTTAAATAAGAATGAAATTAATAAAAAAAAATATTTTAATCAAACTTTTTATTTAATTTAAAATTAAAATTAAATTGTGTAATAAAAATTTTCATGAGTTGAATTTGCGTTTGGCAATTTTTTTTTATTTTTTTATTTATTTTAATTGACAATATTTAATTGAAAACTATTAAAAAACTTAGATATACTAATCTTGAGGTATGAAACTGATTATAAGAAATTTACAGATATTAAAAAACTTAAATATACTAATCTTGTTAGAAACTTACAGATATGAAACTTACAGATATGAGACTGATTATGAGAAATTGACAAGTATAGACTGATTATGATTAGAATTTCTAATAGGTACAAGACTAATTATGATTAGAAAAGATATTAACACCTCTAATATATTTTACCTAAAATAAAATATATTTTTAAAATTTTGTTTTTTCATCAAATTTTAGAAATATAACTTACACATTTTACCTAAAATAAAGAAATATAACTTACATATTTTACCTAAAATAAATTGCTTGTAGCTTTAATATATTTTTAAAATTCTGTTCTTTCATCAAATTTTACAAATATAACTTGCACTTTATGTGTAGTTTTGATATATTTTTAAAATTCTATTTTTTCATCAAATTTTAGAAATATAACTTACATATTTTATGTTTTATAATTTTTTATGTGTAATCAAATCAAAATATTAAATTTTTTTTTATTCTTTACAATTTTATTATAAATAAAAAAAAACTAAAACAAATACAAACACGCACATACACGTACACTTTCACTATATTTCTTTTCTTTTGTTACATCAAAACTACAAATAATAAAAATTCAAAACTAAACAATAAAAAAAAATTACATCAAATAATTTAAAATTTGCAAAATAGGCCCTACAACACCAGGAATTTTAGGGGAGTCCTTCTGGACCAAAAAATAGTGGCGGCGAGTCTCCTCCAAGCGTCACCGCCACTGTCGCCGTTAAAAAGACCAGCAATAGGGGAGATCCGAAACGGCTTCCTCCCCTCTTCAATTTCCTCACCGGCGGCGACAACGCCATTACCTACAAAACACCAAAAACACAACAAGCAAGTCTATTTTAGTCTTGTTTTCAGATCGGCTTCCCTTCCTTTCCCCTTTTCAGATCTGCCAAATCCGGAGCCGAGCGTTGCACGTGCCACCAACAGACCAGGCGTGTGGATGGTTGGATCGGCAACATCCCTCTTCCCCTTTCATTTCTGCAACGGCAGTGTTGTCCACCGCTGCCATGGTTTTGAGATCGGCGCCTATCCAACTTTTCAGTTTCTGTGGAGGAGAAGGGAGTGAGCAGTTGTGCAAGGGCTGAGGCTCAGCCCTTGGCTGGCAAGAAGAAGGGAAAAATCTGACGAGGGGGGTGGCGGCCGGTTCTGGGGAGGGAGAAGAAAAGGTTGAATTTTTTTAGCGTTTTCCCCTTTTTTGTGTTGCCTCCCTCAAATTGCAAAAATACACCCGTTTTAACTTTTTGGACCTATATTTATAGGTAAAATTTGGGTTTTCAAATTGTTACCTTAACTTTTTTTTATAAAATTTTAATTTTTTTTAATTTTTTAAAAACGAGAATATCAACGTTGATTCAATAAAAAATTAATGATTTTAAAAACAATATATAAAAAGTTAAACGCGTTCAAAAGATTTTTAAAAATTTAAATTATGTTTTAGACGATATTGAAAATATTAAAAACAATGCAAATATATTAAAAACATATTTTTTGAATTTTTATTGTTTTTTTTTATTATTTTTGAATTTTCTGAAAATTTATTTAAAAAATGAATCAAAAATTAAATAACAATAATTATTTAATAAAACATAAAAGCTCAGGACAAATAAAAAAAGATAGAGCAATTACTAAAACTTCTTTATCTAGTCAACATGCTCTCTTTTCTTTTCTTTTATTTTTTGAAATTTCATCGCAATATTTATTTCTTAGGTGATACCCAAGCATGTTCCAAATTCCAGTTCTACAAAATATCACCATTATAATTTAAGTATGATATATTAAAAGACATAATAATAATAATAATAATAATAATAATACAGTCATGTGTTATTGCAAGAAATCTTTTGAAAATATCATTACACATGGATTCATATATCATCTTTGAAACCTTTCAACCTAAATGATTGGCTAGCTCGAATCTCAAAATAACTATTTAGTTATTTAGTATTATAGTAGCTGTCGTGGTTGTAGTTTGAAAAAAAATTATATTATAAAAACAATTTTTAGTTGAGGTTGGTTTTGAAAAATATATGTATGGTTAAAACTGTGATTAAAATTGAGGTTAAACAAAAATAATTTAATGTATTTGGTTAAAATAATGTTTTTTAAATTGAAATTATAAAATAATATATATATATATATATATTAATGATTTTTAATTTAAATATTATACATTTAACTATTGTTATTACATCATGAAATAAATAATATTGATATCAAATATTTTTTTTATTGTTTTATTAAACTATGTGCAATTTTATCATGTATAAAATTTATCCAATAAAGATTATATTTTTCATGGTTTCTTAAGTGCGCAATATCATCAGATAAAATATCATTAATGACAAAATTGAAATTGCGAGCAAATTTTACAAATGTTACATCATCAAACAACTCCCTTCTAATTTTTTGAATAAAACACAATTAAAATATAAAAATTAAATTTTTTTTAACTGGGTCGGACTCGACAGAAAAAAAAAATTGAAATTATGATTAAATTTTACAAATGTTACATCATCGAGTAACCTTCTTCTAATTTTTTGAATAAAACACAATTAAAAAATAAAAATTAAATTTTTTTAACTAGATCGGACCTAACAAGAACAAAATTGAAATTGCGATCAAATTTTGCATATGCTATGTCATCAAGTGATCTCTTTCTAATTTTTCAAATAAAACACAATTAAAAAAATAAAAATTAAATTTTTTAAACCAGATTGGATCCAGTTCAATGCATTTAACTTTGGATCAGACTTGGTTCGGCTACAATAGTGGCCGGAACAATAAAATCACTCTCCACTGAACAAAAATATAGTAGGATGAGAAGCAGAAAAAAATTGTTTCACCAGAACCTACAATTAAATCTCATTTTTAGTGGGCTCTGTGAGCCAAACCATAGCTAGTACTTATAACTATACACTAATATATTGTGTTTGAAAAAAACCATAGTAGTTACCTCAAAGCCAAATGCTCTCATAATTTAGTTGACCTGGTGAGTCTAAAAAAACTTAAAAAATTGATGAAACATGATTTGATTTAAAAAAATTAAAAATAATTTTTTTTTCAATATAGGTTAAGAAAATATCAAATCAATTTGTCAAAACCCTAACCTAATTCAATGACGTGGTTGGGTATAATAACTCTATACTTTTCTAAAATTATTATTTATTTAATTATAAGATAATAAAAATCAATAATCACAATAAAAAAACTAAATATAAAAATAATTATTTTATTAAATATAATATAATAAAATAATATCTTGGACTTAAAAAAATAAGTACAAGTATAAGGTCTATCTGCTCAAGTCTTTAATTTTTTTTTCTTCAAATTGGATGAATGATGTGCTGCCCATCCAATTTATTTATTTATTTTTAAAAATAAATAACTTGTCTCGTGGTCACCATATAGGTTACTAAATAATCAAGTAGTCTATTTTTTTACCCAACTCAATTGTCATCCCATTTTCATTTGTAGACACATCAAAAACACTCTAATAATCATAGTTTTAAGACCCGGTCAGGTTCAAGGCTCGGGTTCCGGGTTTTGACCTGGTCACCGGGTTGGCCAGGTCAAATTTTATTTTATTTTTAAATTAAATCAAAACGATGTTGTTTTAACAAAAAAAAAAAAAGTCAACGGGTTTTCAACTGGATCTTGCCGGGCCAACTGAATTGCACCAGGTTTTTCCTTTCCTTATTTTTTCTTCAACCGGGTCTCGTTCCAGCCCCGGATCGGCCGCATCCTAGGTCAACCCACCGAGCCGGCTCGAGTTTCAAAACTCTGGTAATAACCACAAAAAACTAATTCTTCAACTAAAAAAACCCTATAATTGGTTAAAAAAACATAAAATCAAGCTAAAAAGAAAAAAAAGAAATCGACCCTAATATATTTTTCCAAGCAATGCTAAAGGTTAAATACAACTCAATAACACTTCTTTTATTGAGATGAACACTTTAACATTAATTTTGATAATTTTTTTTAACTAAATCGGACCAACCAATCTCTTTCTTTCTTTCAACTTCTTACAATGATCTTCTTTGTTCTCTCGAGAGCTCAAACACTAAAACATGAAAGAAAATAAAATTCTAAATTAAAATGTAAAAACTTCAAAAAAAAGAAAAGAAGAGAAAGCCTTAAGGAATAAAAATGTTATAAGCATACCCTAAAAATAGTAAAAAAAGAAGAAAAGTCGGAGAATTTGTTTATGTATCAATTTTGGTCCCTAGAGTCTTAATTATGTTTATTCAAAAAAGTTAAATTTAATTTTTCTAAATTAATTATCAATTTAATGTTAAAATAGTTTTTAAACATGACAAGAAATCACTTCCAAATTAACCAAGATAAATTATTAATTCTAACCTTAAATTAAGTAAATGTGAAAGAATTACATTGACAAAAAAATAAAAATAAAAATTAATTAAAGATTTGTAAGCCCTCTTAGTGTTTTTTTTTAAATAGTTATTTTTCTCTAACAAAAAGTAATTCTTGATTATGTCAAAAGTAATTCTTGATTAACAAGTCGAATATTTCATGAAATCCTTAAATAAAACAATTCTTATAAACTTGGTTTTGATGATGCCTTCTTTGACTTGTACATTCCCTATATGTTTTATTTATTAACTGACACGACGAAAAGATTAATGTCTTCTTCCAAGTGCAGGAATGTCGAAGTAATAAATAACCCGGCAAGACCGGGGT
>NW_011507332.1:0-1338 GCF_000495115.2 Populus euphratica | reverse complement strand
AAATATCTTTTTTAATTGTGAAAATCAAATATTATACTTAATAATTTTTTTTCCTATTTAGTTTATGAATTATTATGTTTCAAAGTTTTACTTTTTTCAGTAGAATAATGTAAAATAAAGTTATTTACCTTATTTTTCTACTTAAATAAAAAAAGTTCTAATAGTAAAATTTTGAATTAGAAAATTTTTATTGTAATCCTATTTTATAGAGTTTTGTGTTTGCTTATACTCATTGTTTTTATATTGGTTGATATTTGAGTTTAACAATTCCTAGTAATTAGTTATTATATGTTGTTAAATAATCATAACCGAAAAAAATTGCATAACAGATATACTTGTATAAATGAGTAGGTTCTTTTTCAAGAAAACAATATTCTAGAACTAATAATAGAAAACATATATGAATATATTTTAGAATTAATTAGTCAATTGACAATGGTGAGAAACTTGAGAAATAAGGAAAAGAGTGATAACAAATTCAAGATTAATTTTAAAAATTCATTTTAAAAACATGAATTAAGAAAACAACTTCTTCATTAGAAATGATCTGATATTGAAACTAAAATTTTTTATGGTTCTAGGTTTTTGCTAGATTGGAATCAACGATCAAAATATAATATTTATTTTGATAGTAATTTTGATGTTAATTATGATATAAATAATGAAAATAATATATATAATGAGAAAAGTAATAAATTTATGACTAATTTTATTTTTTTAAAAAAATAACACGAGTAAAAAACACAATTTTTTTTATAAATATATATAAAAGTAGAGTTTTAACTATGATATTTTTTATTTATTAAACTAGTAAATTTATTTTTTATATGTGAAATATGTGAAAGTTGATTCGAGAATATTTAATAATAATAATAATAATAATATTTTGGGCTTCCAAACAATAAGCAAAAAATGTAACCTTGTGGACTTAAACTTGTAATTACGACTAGAACAATTAAAATATTCTAAAATGCATGTGGTGATGCAATTATTAGAGAATGATAATTAATTAAGAATAACACACACTCATTTAGTAGAGTTTATAATCGGTTTCATGACGTTTCCTCAACTTGATGCAATTCCCATTGAAAAATGTCATGAGCAGGCAATGGCTTCCAACATAAACTAGTGAATCCCATATATATATATTTGCTTAAATTTTAAATATTCAAGTTCTTCACATTCGTTCTGACTCTTGCAGTGCCTTTTTAATGAACCAAGTCAAACTTTCATGTCGCTTTGCATTCAATTTACAATTTGCCCTAATCAATATGTTCTATAGCCTTTGTTAGAGCACTCCACATTATGATCTATTCAAGTTTATGGTGTGTCAAGAAG
>NW_011507333.1:0-1338 GCF_000495115.2 Populus euphratica | reverse complement strand
AATAAATACAAAGACTATAATATTAATGATAGTAATGACAATGCTACTAAAGATAATAATGATAGTAACGATAAAAAGAAAAAATAATAATAGTAATAATAATGGTAATAATAATGATTGTAGTATAATAATAATAATGATGGTAGTGATAATAATAATGATGTTATTAATAATGTTAATAATACTATTAATAATAATAAAAGTAATGATAATGGTAATATTAGTTATGATAATGTTAATAGTATTAAAAAAGATTATAGTATTAGTAGTAGTAGTAGTAGTAGTAATAATCATAATAACAATAGTAATAACAATGATAATAATAGTAGTAATAGTAATGATGATGATGATAATGATAATAATAATAATAATAGTGATGATGGCAATGACAATTATATTTTTATAAACAATAATGATGATAATAATAACAACAACAATAACAATATTTTGTTATAGCAATAATAGTTGTGGTGACTACAATAATTTTGATGATAATAACCACAATAATAAAAATAATTATTATGATAGCAATAGTAGTAGTGGTAATAACAACAACAATAATAAAAATAATGATGGTAATATTGATAGCAATAACACTAATTATTATAATAATAAAAGAGAGAGGAGGAGATAGAATAATCATCATAATAATGATGATTGTAATAATAGTAGTAATAGTAATAATAATGATATTAATGACACTAATTATAGTATTGCTATCACTATTAATATTGATAATACTAACAATAACAACAAATGTAATAATAATAATAACAATATTAGTGATAATAACAATAATGACAAAAATAGCAGCAATAATAATATTTATTATTGTGATAATAACACTAATAATAAAAACAATAGCGATAATAACAATAATGACAATAATAATGGTAATGATAACAACAATAACAATGGTGATTATAATATTACTTGCACTAACAACAACAACAACAACAATATTATCAATAGTTATTATTATTATTTTTATTTAACATTAGTTTCTCTTAAATAATTTTGACTTTGTGGTTTTTTAAAACTTATTTTTTATAGGGTTAACTTATTCTTGTAACTTTGGTCACGAGTTTTACTGTTTAGTATGAGTTGGCTCACCTCTTATCACCCAACTTATATATTTATTGGAGATTAACTCAATCCTGATTTTTTTGCTATTTTTTATCTAGGTTTTTTTTGTTGACGTGAGCTTGATTTTTTTTTCAAATTTATTCATTATTATTATTGTTTTAAAACTTATAATTAAAATAAAACTAATTTAATAAGCCCTGTAAGTATTATAACTCGAATTATTTGTTATTCCTATTTATTTAAAGCATTCTT
>NW_011507329.1:0-1338 GCF_000495115.2 Populus euphratica | reverse complement strand
ATTTTACTTCTTAATTTACAGATTCTTGAAGGATAGCAAATTAATGTAAGAATAGCATGTTTTGTATTGTGATTGTAATTGTTGTGAGCAAAGCGAAACCCACTCCTCATGTGGGATACATGGTGCTTGAATTGCTTGTCATTTTGAGGGGTCAAAACCCTCACGCCACGGGGCAATAGCTTGCCCTGTTCATAGGGCTAAGGATCTGACCCAACATGGCATTGGATCCAAAAATAATAATATTTTTTAGTACTAATACTTTCAATGAACATAATAATTTTTGTACCTCAAATAATAAGCTTTTTTATATTAATATTTGAACTACAATAAAAATAAATATTATTACTTTCAATTAAAATAAAAATAAAAATAAAAATATTTATATTACAAATAATAATATTTTTTATATTAATGCTTTGAACTATAATACAAATAGCAATGTTTATAACACAAACAATAATATTACTATTAATACCTTCAATTTTATTATAGAAATGATAATATCTATCGCATAAATTATTATTATTATTATTATCCTTCAAATTAACTATATGATTCTTCTTTGATAGTAATAACGTGTTGACTTTAAACACGTTCACACTCAATTCCAAGTTGAGCTTGGACACGTCGCTGCCCAAATCCATGTTGGGTAGGACACAATCACGGCCAATCTCATAATGGATCTGGACACGTCC
Organism: Populus euphratica; assembly: GCF_000495115.2. Lineage (NCBI taxonomy): Eukaryota > Viridiplantae > Streptophyta > Magnoliopsida > Malpighiales > Salicaceae > Populus > Populus euphratica. The sequence goes on along the minus strand of NW_011507329.1, from coordinate 643 downwards.
ACACCCAACCCATGTTGAGTCTAGACGTTCCACACCCAACCTTATATTGGGCAACGACGCGTGCTTACCCAACCCCAAGTTAGCCCTGGACGTGTCCACGCCCAATCTTATATTGACCTTGGACGTGTCTATTCCCAACCTTATATTGGATATGTCCACACTCAACTCCATGTTCGGTCTATATGAGTCCACGTCCACTCCAAGTTGGATTTGGACATGTCTATGTTTGACCTCAAATTGAGTTTGGACGCATCCGCGTCCCATCACGTGTGCTAATATAATAATGTATGTTATATATATTATTTTTTTCTCTTATAATTCAAAGTGTTCATATCAAAAATATTATTATCTGTATTATAAATATTATTATTTTTAGTATAACTCAAAGTATTGATATAAAAAATAGTATTATGTGTGTTATAAATTTTATTATTTTTATTATAATTAATAGTATGAATATTAAAAATATTATCATTTGTATTACAAATATTATTATTTTTATTATAATTAAAATTTTTAAAAAAATAATTATTATAATATTAAAAATATTATTTTATCATAAATAACCTTAGGTTGGGCCTGGACATGTCCATACCCGACCTATGTTGATGTCAAACACATCCGCACCTGTCCCATGTTGGGC
>NW_011507326.1:0-1339 GCF_000495115.2 Populus euphratica | reverse complement strand
CTTCCTTCATTAATGTTATTAAGATTAGCCGACTAGTTAACTGGTAAGTTTTGAAGAAATTTGAGAAGTTAATTTTAACTATTAAAAAGTTTATCTTGAAGTTTAGTTAATTAGTGCTCTTTTGATGTTTTTGTATGTTTGATAGCTATAGTATGCCGGTTACACTATGTTAATATATGAAATGAAAATTTTGAGTGTACTAGTTTGGAAAGAATTAGAATGTCATGTTAAATTAATATACGGGCTAAATCATTAGTCATTTTAAAGTTTAAATTGGAATGTTAATACTTGGATTAAATTTAAAAAAAAAAACAAGAAGAAGGAGGAGGAAAGATTGAATCGTGATATATTAATATAGAAGCTTTAGAAATTGTATTTGTTTATGAGTTTTAATATAAAAGGAAAACATAAATGTTAAAGAATAAGAAATTGAATGTTAAAAGTACAAAATAATTGTGAAAAATAATTTAATTATAAATTGTGAAAATTATGATATATCAACAATTAAATGTAGGCAATTGTGAGTATAGAATGCTTTGATATGGATAGAATTCTATTAGCATGAAGATTGAACTCATGGATTGAATTAATGATATAATAATAAAGATTCATCTCTTTAAAGTAGATGGGGTCAAGAGTTTGACTTTCAAGAGCTCATTTGATTAAAAAAAAAAGAAGGTAATTTCTCATCACTATATCTTTTATTTATAGTAATGTCAATGTTGGTTTTTATTTAGATGTGAAATTCATTTTGGGAAGAATACAAATAATTAGTGTTTAAAATATTTTAAGTTAATTGTATAAGTAAGGGCTACAAATTTAAAAAGGATTTAATCAATCTCAGCAGGGCTATTGATTTATAAAGAATTTAGTTGGTCTCATAAGCAGGTACTATATTAAAAAATCAATGAGTTTAACTCACTTTATGTGGAATGATAGTTATGTTTTGAGAGCAAGATATATATAATTGTTATGCTTTCATATGAGAAATTAAAATATGAAACGAAATTGATCACAACAGCAGAATTAAATATTGAATTTGAATAGACCACAACAATAGAATTATCATGTAAAACTTAACTAACTATAAGGAAAAAACTATCATGTAAAATTTAAATTGACTGAAATGACAGAATTAAATGTGGAATTTGAATTAATTATAATGGTAGAATCATTTTATGAAATTTAAATCGAGCACAATTATTGATCTATTATGCAAAACTTTAAACCAAAATTTTAAGCCAACCCTGACGTGGGGTAGTGGTAAGTTGAAGTTTGATTTATAAATATTTTAAAGAATTGTTGAAAACAAACAATTTAGGTCATGAACTATAAATTA
>NW_011507314.1:0-1347 GCF_000495115.2 Populus euphratica | reverse complement strand
ATGCACTCAAAAATAAATGAGGTGAGGGCTTGAAGGCGTACTAAAAAGGAGGTAAGGTAGGAAACACACTACCTTTAATGGTTGAGGGCTCAAAGGCATACTCGAAAGGAAATAAGGGCTCGAAGACGGACTCAAAAGGAGGGAGGGTAAAAATACACTACCTTTAATGGTCTAGGGCTCGAAGGCATACTTAAAAAGAGATAGGGTAGGAAACATACTACCTTTAATGGTCGAGGGCTTGAAGGCGTACTTGAAAGAGAAAAGGTGAGGGCTCAAAGGCACACTTAAAAGGAAGTAGGTAGGAAACACACTACCTTTAATGGTCGAGGGCTCAAAGATGCATTCGAAAGGAAATAAGAGACTAAAAAAAAAATAAGGTGAGGGCTCGAAGGTACACTTAAAAGAGATAAGGTGATGGCTCGAAGGCGCACTCAAAAGGAGGTTGGGTAGAAAACGCATCACCTTTAATGTTTGAAGACTCACAAGCGCATTCAAAAGGAAATGAGGGCTTGAAGGTGCGCTCAAAAGGAGGTAGGGTAGGAAACGCACTACCTCTAGTGGTCGAGGACTCGAAGGCGCTCTCAAAAGAAGGTAAGGTAAGAAACACATTATCTTTAATGGTGCAGGGCCCAAAGGCACACTTAAAAGAAAATAAGGGCTCGAAGGAGCACTAACCCAATGACTTGTTCAATCCTCTCAACTATAACAACCAAGTCAATGAAATGTTGTGCACAGCTTTTAATCAAGTATTTAAGGTATGGAGCTTTAAAGGTGTTGGAAAATAAAATGATCATCTCTTTTTTCAACATGAAAGGGTTAACTTGTACAACTACCTCACTCTATCTTTGGGCGTATTCTTTTATAGACTACTTGTTGTCCTTCTCTATAGCTTGCAAGTTTAATCGATCAGGGCCTACGTCTATATCGAATTTATATTGCCTCATGAAGGCATCAACTAAATCCTTCCATTTTTTAACCTTGGCATTGTCCAACCGCATATACCAAGTGAGGGCAACATCACTCAAGTTGTTTTGAAAGAAATGAATTAGTAGTTTCTTATCTTCAACCACCTTAGTCATTTTGTTGCAGTATGCTTTGAGATGAGTTATAGGGCATTAAGTTTCTGTATATTTGATAAATTCTGGCACTCTAAACTTCTTGGGAATGACAATGTTAGGCACCAAACACATCTCAGCAGCCTTTATAGAATCATATAGGAAAATTTCTTCAAATGCCATCATCCTTTCCTCTAGGGCATTGAATTTGTTCAGAACATCTTCTTTTACCATCTTGTCTTTTTGAGATTCATTCTCTATATAATCAATGTTTAACGGTGTTCTCATGGAA
>NW_011507328.1:0-1339 GCF_000495115.2 Populus euphratica | reverse complement strand
AGCAACCTGGAGATGATAATGATTTAGAAGAAGTAGATCATATTGATGAATTAGTTTATGATCAACTTGAATCTACTTTAAGTAAAAATGAGTTGGATGAATCTGAAGATTTGCAAATGATTTATTCTGAGGAAGAAATCACTGATGAAAAACGCACAAAAAATGTTAATGCGAATCTTTTGTCAATAACGACAACAGATTCGAAATCTGACATCACACCAATCAATGATTACTTTCCTAACGAATCCTTACTTTCTCTTAGTCCAATGCCTTGGCATGATAAAAATATTAATTTTCTTGTTTTAGGAGATTTGCCAGCTGATTGGAGTAATCAAGACAAAGAAAAGTTTTTGAACGAAGTGAAGAATTTTTATTGTGATGACCCTAACTTATTCAAATATTGTCCTGATCAAATATTTCAAAGATTCATTCTCGGCAATGAGGTAAGTAGTGTTATTAAACTTTGTCATTCTGAAGCATGTGGAAGTTATTTCTCGTCAAAAAAGACAACTACAAAAATCTTTCAAAATGGATTTTATAGTAGTGTCATTAAACTTTGTCATTCTAAAGCATGTGGAAGTTATTTCTCGTCAAAAAAGATAGCTATAAAAATCTTTCAAAATGGATTTTATTGGCCCACCATGTTCAAGGACACGCATGCATTCTGCAAAACTTGTGAAAATTGTCAAAACATATACTGGTAAAAAAGTTTTGTTTTATAATTTTCAACTCTATTCATTACCTAGAGAGTTAAGATCAAGATGGAGCAATCCTTATGGGATCTATGATATTGAGAATTCAATGAATGACAATGATTTTAAGGAAAATGGACATCGTTTGAAAGCTTACTTTGATAAGTTTCCTATCGAAAATGAATCAACTGGTTGGAATGATCTTGTAGATAAAGGTTAATTATTTTGTTTTTCTCACATTGTTTTTGTGTTTCTTTTTGAGTGATTTTTTTGCTAGTTTCTCTCACCCCGGTCAAATGGCGGACAACGGTACTCCGTGACTTAAGTCGGTTCTTTCAGTTTCCCACAATAACTGATATTTGTGTATATATTTGTGCAATTCATTGAATCTCTCTTCCAATTCTCATTTGAAAATGGACACTAATCTTGAAAAATTAAAAAAGTATTTTCCCGCTCTGCCTCAGAATGCGATTGCAAAAATTTACCATGCTAGATATGCAAGATTGAGATTGTTAATGAATCATGAAATTCCTAAAGATATTCGCTGGTTGATTGAAGCAAAGGTCTGATTATTAGGTGAGTCTTCTAATTCCTTCATTTCACACATGCCTGGAAGAGGTAAAAGCACTTTTGCAAAGAAACGTCGT
>NW_011507327.1:0-1339 GCF_000495115.2 Populus euphratica | reverse complement strand
AGTCATCAATGCCAGGAATGCCATCATGTGTTGTCCTATCATGTAAAGAGTGGCACACTACTTCAGATACCGCTCTAAAAGGCTACCAATACCCACCGTAAGGCGCCGTAAGCACAAGTTTAAAGGCACAGACACCTTTTAGAGCACGTGCCAATCATTTTATTAATTATAGAAAGACCATAACACCCTTGCCCTATGAGGTAATTACAAGAAAGCCAAGTTTAAAAAACCAAAAGTACCTCTTGATGTTAGACAAAAAAAAGTTAACCCCGAAGGCTATGGGGTAATTACATTTTACAAAAAATATACAAATCTAAAAATGCCTCTTAGACATTAATTTTGTTGTTGTTTTTTAAGGGCATGAGAGTAATTACGTTGTGCAATACATGTATGAAAATACAATTCTACCCCTAAGTGTGTATTCATTTTTTCGGTGATTGCAGGGCTTGTTAGTCGTTTTACTATGGATTGCACTATGCATAATCCATAGTAAAACACTGATGAGTTTTAGTTTTATTTGTAATTTCCAAAAGCATTTCATTATGATGAATTAAAATAAAAACTAAAAGAGATAGAGGTGAAGAAAGTATTTTTTTTAATTTTATTATTTTAATATTTGTATGATTTGGGATTGGACCATATAGTTTGCTTTGGTTAGGTTTATATGTGATTCTCATATTGTCGGGAAAAAATATGGAGTTCAATTTAGGGAAAAAAAAATTCGATTTCATTAGTCGATAACAATTAAAGCTTCAGGAACAAAATCAACACTTGCAAATTCAAGGACCAATTTGCATGAGAAAGAGATAAATTTGAGAAAAGTGATTAGCGAGCGCGGCAGACAAGCCAACAAGTGGGGGAGGCCACCACATTTAGGTAATACATGCAATAACTTTCAACATCCTATTCTGTCCTTTCTTAGTGTCATCTAAACCCTCTCGCAATGTTTTATTGCCATATGAGGCGCGGGTCAACAATGGGTTTTGGATTTGACTTTAGTGACCCATTCTTTTTTTCTTTCATTCTCTCTCTCTTTCATTTATTTCTTCTCAACTCGATTTTCATTTCATATTCTAAACAATATTGGAGAGGGTTCTCAATTTTTTTAAATATCATATTTGACCCTTACTCTTTAGAAAGTTATTTTTAATCACAATTTTTTTTTCAATTCCATCGTTCAATATTAGGTATATTGGGAATTGAGATTTATAATTTTTTTCAATTTATCTTCTAAGTGTTAATCTCAATCTCATGACTCAAATTATGTGTTTAGAGGGTTTTCTTTCGTTGATTTTATTTTGTTTAGTATTTTATTTAATATATATATATATGTATATAT
>NW_011507325.1:0-1339 GCF_000495115.2 Populus euphratica | reverse complement strand
TAGTAGATATGTATGCATGCAATCTGATATTTGATAAACCTTGGCAATATGATGTACATGTTAGATACTTGGGTCGAAATAATTGCATAAGATTATTAAAGATGGTATAAATTGTACGATTATACCTTTGAAATAGAGACCTTATTCTAACCTTCTAAAGCTTCTAAATATGGTGTAAATTATTCGCTTATAACAAAAAATGCAACCAAATTTATAAGGATGGAGAAAGTTTATGCCTTAATTATAAAGGCACTAATTGATGAGAAGGAAGAAGAGAAGACAATTGACATACTTAATATCATTAAAAATTTTCTTACTAAATTTAAAGAGATCTTGTTAAAAGAGTTGCTAAATAAATTGCCATCAATATAATACATTCAATATTAGATTGATTTGGTGTCAAAAGTAAAGCTTTCAAATATTTCATATTACAAAGAATTGTAATGAGTATGATGAGTATTTTAGCAAGTTATGGAAAAATTTTCAGAATCTGCCTATTGATGATTTTCATATTCATTATATGTTCTTGATACGAGGTAATCTAGATTCTTCATTATAAGAGAAAACAAATCTAGATTTGCATGAAAAATGCATAAATGGTCACTTAAAATAAGATAAGATAATTGCTTTTATCAATGAGAGGTATTATTGGTCTTAATTAAAATAAGATATTGATATGTTTATAAAAGAAAATGTTATACTTGTCATACTACCAAAAAGCAAGCACAAAACTTAGGTTTATATATGCCTTTACTTATTTCTAAAAACATATAAGAGGACTTGTCTATGAATTTTGTATTTGTTGTATAAGATAGGTTCTTAAAAATGATATACTTTATTATGAGAGATGAGTCATTTATATAGGGTGTTAAATACTGTTACTTTTGATGAAGATAACAAGTTTCTTAGTCATTTTGTATAGACATCATAAAGAATATATGATTTATCTTGGAATTTTAGTATTACAATATATTTATAAACAAATAAGAAAATAGAATCATTAAAATGGATAATTGACAATTGATTTATAGTATCTATAGCAACAATATGAAATAGTGGGATGTTGTACTTGCATAAATAGAATTCATATATAATAGTGTTAAACACAATACAACATGCAAAACATAATTTAAAATTATATAAATACAATGTCATTAGCATATTCTTAATCTTGTAGAAATTTAAAAAGATATGGGTTATAACACTATTATCGATAAGATATTTACAAATATATAAACTGTATAAGTTAAGGTGAGACAAAGTCTCAACGAACCATTTTCAAGTATAATGAGGTTATATAGAAAAACTATCATGCTAAACTATTTAGGAAATGAGATAA
>NW_011507323.1:773-1342 GCF_000495115.2 Populus euphratica | reverse complement strand
AAAGAGTGGAGCCGTCGCCCGACGTCGTGTAGCGATAGAATGGTGACTCCGCTGGGGACTTAGGGTTGAACCAACTACTTGTGTTCACTTTTCATATGCCTTGTGTTTGCTTTTCATATGATTTTTCTTATATGCTATTTATTTTTGGCATTTATTTTATTTACATTATTTATTACTGTAATTCTTTTCAATTTTTCATATTGCCACATGCATGCATGATATTTATTTGTGTATTCACACACTTCATGGTGAACCCATAAAAGCTCTGGACCCGAGCTCGTCCTTTTTAAGATTAGAAAAGAAAGATTCAAGTGGCAAGTGTGACTTATGTCCACTGATGCTCATTTGGACTTTCGCTTGGATTGTAACTCACCCTATGTAACGGGTATTGTGGAATTTTTTCCCATACTCATGTTGTATAAGGTTAAGAGACCGATTACTTCACAAGTAATTCGGGCAATCTAAGAACCAAATAATTTCTTTGAGGATAGAATAAACTGAGCCAAACCTTATGAGTTAAATCCTATAAGTAGGATATACCCTTTAAGACACCTTGTCAATGCATTAAC
>NW_011507323.1:585-743 GCF_000495115.2 Populus euphratica | reverse complement strand
TTCCATATTCTCATTATATCTCCACCGATCCTTATAGGAAGTGTGAGATGGAAAAAACCAATAATATTGAGGAATTTTTTACCAGATCAAAATTAAGGCATCAAATTTCTTCCTTAAATCGGTTCAAGTTCCTTTAGGTTTAGAGTCCTCAGGGAGAA
>NW_011507323.1:0-191 GCF_000495115.2 Populus euphratica | reverse complement strand
ACTTCTCAAAATTTAGGGGCAAATCCTTCTTCATTTGAACAGCAATTCACTGCCAATATTCCACCGGTACAAGTGCCGATTATAAACATGACAACTGATGACTCACATAGGATGAGATACTCTAAACATGTTGATTATGATAAATTGACCGCTCTAGAAGAAAGATTGAGAGCAGTCGAATGGGCAGACTT
>NW_011507322.1:0-1342 GCF_000495115.2 Populus euphratica | reverse complement strand
CATTTGGAGAATGATTTGCTACTCTATTTTTTTTTTCTTGCCAAATCTGTTGCGGTAAGTTCATGCGGTCCTTGGCAAAGATCCCTTCCATCAATGCAGAATTATCTTGGATATTACTAGTATAAAATGGAGGGCATCATGTATGAGATGGCTATAATTACTTTGTGTCAAGATAGCTAGGATTAATTCCAAAGGGATTATAAACAGACATCAACAGTGACGACATCTCTGGTGGCCTGAAATGGCTCCAGTCATCCTAATATTTTATTTGTCTCTCTGTTTAATTTATGTTTATTTTAATTGCATCCTGTCTCTCTCAATCAAAACTAATCCAAGATAAAGGTTACGAGTCGACATTTTCTTGTGCGTTTCTTACTCCCAAACACCCTCACAATGAACTTGTAAAGTAATGGTGAAATTCTTACATTTTCACTCATCTCGAACCACTCATGGATCAGTAGTTTTAAAAAGCGATATAGAGCTAAGCTAAAAGAGGGCGGCTTGGCTAGTGAGGTTGGACATGGAAAGGGGAGAATACCACCTAATTAGACAACAAAAGTGACTTGCATCTCCAAATCCAGAGGCCAACCGTATCAAATTGTTTATTAACTTCAAGTTGGTCACTAGTCAGGTTTGGGATCTCAACCCATATGAAATTACAAGATTGTGTGAGCTCTTTATTCACACCCTGCATAATCACCCTTTCTTCCTTCACTAATTACCTGATTAGGAAAGCCTAAACCAAACCTATTCCATGCCCTAGATAGTACTGTAGTACTGTGGATAATGCATAATTAATGATTAATTGTTGAATATTCATGCCCCATCAAAACCCTCATCAGCTTTCGTATTCTCATTTATATTTATACCTTTGAAGCATTGTGCTTCACTCTCCTAGCTTAACTTGTCTCTTACCCCCAAGTATTGAGTAATCATGAATTCGGTCTGACTAATCATGTTCTCCTCAATTTATAGCAAAATTAAATGTATGCCTCGACTATCAATCGATGCACCTTAAGCTTACCGAATGGACATTTGGTCGTCGTGTTGTGATCACTTCCTTAATTTCATTCCACCTGCACCCTCTCTTTTCATGCTATTATGGAAGTTAATCTGTAACAAAAAAAGAATGCCATTGGGGTAGCATGTAAGGATGTGAAGCACCCTTTTAGTATCTTTTTTCACTTTCATCAATATTGCTTTTACAACAAGCAAAAACCGGTGAAGGAAAGGACGGAGGGCATTCAGAGGGATGTTGACACTTTCCTTCTTACCCCCATATATTGGTCAAGGTACATGAATGGCATGGTTGATATTACGATAGAAATAATAGTCCTCACTG
>NW_011500629.1:95360-114031 GCF_000495115.2 Populus euphratica | reverse complement strand
CCTCTTGAGCCCAACTGCACATTCACCATAAACCCATAGGTTTATTAAATGTTAATGGTTATTATGATAAGTTGTTGTCTTTTCTTGATGATGCTGTGGAACAGGAATTTCTAACATCTTCTGCATGACAAATCATAATCTCGGCTGCTACTGTTGAACATTTGATTGACCAACTACAATCTTTCATTCCTGTAATTGATCCTTCCATGAGTCGCATAAATTGGTCAACTAAGAAAAGCTGTAGAAAGTTTAGATTGGATTTGAGCCTTCATTTGTGAATTTATGTGTCTATTATTGTGTTTTGTTGTTTCTTATATTTGTTTCAGTGTGTTTCAGATTTGCCAGTGTTTGTTATTTCAGGTGATATCTTCTATACTCTATCTTTCTACCTTTAAACATTGAGGACAACATCTCGTTTTAGTTGGGGGGAGAGGGTAGTAGCTGAAAAAAAAACTAACTGTGTTTTCTATTTGATAAAGCATGTGCAAAATTGTTGTTACTATGATGGCTGAGTAAAGAGAACTTTTTATGACTCTTGAGATGCATCTTAGTAATCATTCGTAACAAGGTCTATCATAATACTTCTTAAAATATTCAGATTTACAAACTCTCGCATTGTTATCGCTTAATTCTGCTCATATACTTATTTAACATGTATTCTTAAACCTTAATTTACACACACACTCTTTAACATATGATTGTGGGTTGCATATTGGATTATTACATTATTTATGTTGTTTTGTTCAAGGTAACAACTAAGAGAAAAGGGATAGTATATAATTAAAAAAAAAAGAAAAAAATGATAATAATAAAAATGTAGACAAGTTTGGTTTCGTAGTCTCCTTAACCTAAGCAATTAAGCCCGAAGGGTGTTTTAATACCTAATACCCTAAAGTCAACTAACTTGGGAGCTATTGGCCCAACACTTGTTACATGGGTTGAGGAGAAAAACTTAAGGGAATCAAACATTGCACTATCTACATATCAGTATCTGCGACCCCAGTTACTAAGCTCGTTGGGGTGTCTTAACACCTAATGCCCTAAGACCAACTGGTGTGGGAGTCATTAGCCGAAAGCTCGTTACATGGGTTAAAGATGCATGGTGTTTTAAATTATAAGTATATATATTAAAAAAAAAAACAAGACAAAAATAATAATCCCAACCCAAGGAAGTTAACCTTAAACATTAGAACAAAAATTTTGTTTTCTTCCAAGAAAAGCCCCATAATTATGTGTCAAGTCAAGAGAACAAAAAAAAAAGGTTTATGAATATCTTGTTAAGAGGTATTGAGCAGGTATACAAATTTAACGAGAGTTTGTTTATCTGGATAGATTAATGGAAGTTAAATGATGAATACCTTGCTTTGTGGAATTTGCAAATTATTTTTTTCTATTTTAACGCTTTGATTACTAGAGACTAGTAATAAGCTGGTTGGGAGGTATGATTAGTACTTAAAAGTGTATTTTTATCATGGTTTTATATCATCATTTCGCACTTGAAGTATCAATAACTCCTTAACTAAAGCATGTTTTATAATAATATATCTAATAATATAAGATAAATTTAATTTGTGGTAAATGTTCATTTTAAATGCAGGCCTATCACATGAATGAAAGGATTGATTGATGACTTTAAGAATTTAAATTGCAAGGGCAAAGAGATGACCAAAATTAGAAAAGAGATATCGGTGCAATCCAAACCAGAACACTGTTCGGTAATTGGATCATATCTGGAGCTATAGATCTCAGATTTAGGTCTACTTTATATGGATGGAAAGATAAGACATAGGCCTACAACTTTCATGTGGATCCCAAGATCTGAAAAGGCCATTTTCAAGTCCAAATTGTAGCAACAACAAAGAAGCCCGAATCTGTCCTCCAGCCCAAGCACTATTCAGTATTTTGGCGATATCTGGAGTTCTAGAAGTCCAAATGAGCTGAATTGTTTACACAAGAAAGCTGAGACAATTGCCTACAACTTTCATGTTTTCGAGTGGCTCCAATTTTGATGTTATCAATGACATTTTGGGCAGACAACAGAAGATAAGGATTGTCACCAAGTCAATTGTTGGCCACCCACTCATCAATTAGTCATCAAATCAATAGTTCCCAATTTTGGCCTATAAAAGGAGGCATTTGCCATGCATTTAGGCATCTTGGTGTCCAGATCAAGATCATGCTCTTCCTTTCTCTCTTTGTAATTTTTGTAATGTTTATGCTTTGCTTTCATCAATATCAAGTTTATGCCTTTCATTTCCTTTCATTTACTTAGCTAACTTTTATCTTATTTATGTTCTTATTTTGTTTATTTATTTTTCTTTCTTTTATTATGTCTAGTTAAGTTTATTATGTCAAGGTGAAAAAGTTACACTAATGGTGTAAGAATAAGTATAGTGTAAACTCAAAATGGACTTTAATGTTTGATACTAACATGTTTTGTATTTGTTATCTTGTTCACTCTTTAATACTTTGTTTGTTAAATGACTAATCTTGATTTATGTTGTATAACACTTGGCACAACAAATGCTTGGCACTTTCATAGCCCATACTGTATGGTATAACCGACACCTGAGCTATGAAAGGAACTTGATTTGTTGTTAACATAAGTTATAATCATGAATGCTTGACGAGATTTACAAGTACTAGCATTAATCGAATAAGATGGCTAATGTAATCATGTTAACAATCTATAATCTGATTGGAACCTCCTTTGTGTGTGGTTTCCAATTGACTAATAAGAGTTTATATTATACTTGTTTGATATACCATTAGTGGATCCTCTAACCTTGATATTTATCGTTATCGTTGTTAAATCTTTACGTTAATATTCCTTCTCAAAGTTCTTATCTTCTTCTTCTTCTTCTCCTTCTTTTTCTTTATTATTATTACTATTATTATTAGTATTATTATTGTTATTATTATTGTTGTTATTGTTATTGCTATTGTTGTTGTATAACAGTTGTTTATAATTTGTACGATTAACCTCCCTGTGGTTCGACCCCTGTCTTGCCGGGTTATTTATTACTTCGACACTCCTGCACTTGGGAGAAGACATCAATCTTTTAGTCGTGTCATTGGACAATCGTTGGTTGAGTGTTCATTTGTTTCACAGATTTGACACACAATGTTTTCAACAAATTTTAATTGACCACTTTTTTTTTTAATTCTAGTGTCTCGACTTTTCTAGCTAAAGATGCAAAGTTGGCTTGGAGGTCATGATCTTCCCTAAGGTTGTACATACCTCCACTAGATGTATGAGGTTGAGTTTTACTCGGTGCCTCATAAGTACCCGCATTGTCCCAATTTTGAGCATTTTCAGCTAACAAGTCTAAGTACTCTATTGCTTCATCAGGGTCTTTATCTTCAAAAGTTCCATTGCACATCAATTCAACCATTTGCCTATCTCTAGGTGTTAACCCTTCATAAAAATATGAAACCAATCTCCATGTTTCAAAACCATGATGAGGGCTGACACGACGAAAAGATTGATGTCTTCTCCCAAGTGCAGGAGTGTCGAAGTAATAAATAGCCTGGTAAGACCGGGGTCGAACCACAAGGAGGTTAATTGTATAAATTATAAACAACAATAGTAACAACAACAACAACAATAATAATAGTACTAACAACAATAACAATAATTATAATAGTAGTAGTAGTAGTAGTAATAGTAATAATAATAGTAATAGAAGAAGAAGAAGAAAAAGAAGAAGTTGATGAGAACTTTGATATAGAAAGATTAACGTAAGGATTAAACAATGATAATAACAAATGTCAAGGTTAGAGGTTCCACTAATGGTATGTCAAACAAGTATAGTATAAACTCTTATTATTTAATTGAAAACCACACACAAAGGAGGTTCCAATCATATTATAGATTGTTAACATGATTACATTAGTCATCTTATTTAATTAATGCTAATACTTGTAAATCTCGTCAAGCATTCATGATTATAACTTATGTTAACAACAAATCAAGTTTCTTTCATAGCTCAGGTGTCGGTTATACCATACATTATGGGCTATGAAAGTGCCAAGCATTTGTTGTACCAAGTGTTATACAACATAAATCAAGATTAGTCATTTAACAAGCAAAGTATTAAAGAGTGAACAAGATAACAAATATAAAGCATGTTAATATCAAATATTAAAGTCCATATTAAGTTTACACTATACTTATTCTTACAACATTAGTGCAACCTTTTCACCTTGACATAATAAACTTAGCTAGACATAATGAAAGAAAGAAAAATAGATAAACAAAATAAGAACATAAATAAGATAAAAGTTAACTAAGTAAAGGAAAGGAAATGAAAGACATAAACTTGATATTAATGAAAGCAAAACATAAACATTACAAAAATACAAAGAGAGAAAAAAAATATTTTCCTTATAGTATTTTTTTGTTATAAGAAAATGGGTTGAATGCCAAATTAGTATTTTAACAAATATAAAATATTATTTAAAAACATAAAGTATTTTACATGTAGGTGTTTTCACGTCATTCACATAGCATATAAGAGTCATCTGATTGTCAAACGATGGGTTCCAGAGTAATGTTAGAATTGTTTCGGCAACCTTTCTATCCCTAAACAATGTTTATGGACAACAAACCTTTGGTATGCTGTTGATGTTGTTTTTGTTTTCTTTATTTTCTTTATTTTCCTTGATTTTCATGCTTGATCCTCTAATTTTTCATAACAGCTCTTCAATTTGTTTTTCCTTCATATTTGATCTCTATTTTTTTTATTATTTATTTTATTTGAAGTTATTTATAACATTGGATTTTTTTTAATTTTATCATTTTTATTTTTTTATCTATTAGATTTAGTTCTCGGTTTTTTAATTGCTATTTGTTCTATTTGAGATAATTTTTAATTACTTTATGATTTCATCCTCCTCCTTTTAAAAAATAAAATTGATCATTATTCTTTTGACTACTATTTCCTTTTGCTTTGAAAAATTTAAAAATTGATATTTTTTTATTTTATCTTTTAACATTAAATTGATTGAGAATTGAATTTCTCGATTGAGCTTAGATCTAGGATTTCATGGATTGCGAGTTTGAGAGATTAATCCAGATTTATAAGATTCGACTAAGATTGCTTCTTTTTTGTTAAGCTCATATTTTTTTCAGTTTCATCCTTCAATATTTATTTAATTGAGAATTAGGCTCCATTATTTTTTTTATTTACTTTTTATAGAATTTTTCACTAATTTTGAAAATAAATCGGGTTATTTTAAGTCTTTAATTTTTATTTTTTGTTAAATTCATTTTTATTTGTTTTTGAATCAAATGAGATTAATTGGTTAAATATAAGCATGAGATACTTACTTTATTATATTTTGCTTGGATTGTTTTTCGAGTGGTTGCTCTACAGCATCCAAGACCTCTTTCAATATCACCATTTAGCCTTTTAAAATGGGGTTAGAACCGTCTCGAAGAGTTTTTCTACTTGTGAAGCGATGCCTATGATGAAGCGATGATAAATCTCTAATGAGGTTTTTCTTCTTCAATCAAGTATGATATTGTCAACTAAGTTTTTATACTTAATTATTATTATTTTTTATTTATTATCAATATTTTTAATATATTATTAAATTAATTAAAATTATTAAATTCATTAAAATGAATAATTATTAGCTTATATTATTAAATTAATTTTGATAATAACTTATATGCTTCGTGACAACTGTAGACTTGCACATTAGATTTTCCAAGCTTTAAATACTTAAGATGATGTTATTGTTATTTTTTAACAAAAACTTAAATTATTATTTTGTTATTTGGTTGAAATTATTGAAACTTTAGTTTTAAGGGTATTTCAATATTTTTTTTATAGGCTTATTGGTCGTTAAACATTTCAACAGGTGTATGATAGTTTTTTTATGATTATTTGCATAGTAAAAATACTATTTTACCCTTAAAATTAATAAAATTAAGATTTATTATCTAATAGTTTTTTTGATCTTTTACAAATTGTTAAATAGTTAAAATATATTTTTAGTCTTAAAAAAATAAAAAAAAAACTTTGTTTATGAGAGTATTTTTTTCTTTCACTTTATTTTTTGTGTAATTTTTTATAATTATGAGAAATATTTTAATATTATTTTATTATTTTTAAATTTTAATAGTTGTCATAAACCCATGTTTACTTAGATGTAATAAACATATAAAATTTAAATTATTTGAATATCAGATTAAAAAACATGAATTTTACATGTTTATCTACATAAATCTGACAGGATTATTACTATATAATTAAAATATTGAAAATATTTTCTATAATTTTAATTTTTCTTAATATTAAAAAAAAATTAATATTGACCGTTATGAAACGCGATCAATATAGTCGAACCCAAAGCATGTTTCTCTTTCCAGCACGGAGGGAACTTGAATTGTTCTCAAAGCCTAACTCTTATTAAAAACTGTCTTGCAAAATCAACCACATCGAAACATGGGTCAAGGACCATCGGGCGGTCTGAATCGGCAACTCCCAGGAGACAGAAAACAAGATGGAAGCGACAAGAAAGACAAGAAATTCGAGCCGGCGGCTCCACCAGTGCGCGTGGGCCGCAAGCAGCGGAAGCAGAAAGGCCCAGAGGCGGCTGCGCGGCTGCCTACGGTGACGCCTCTTACAAAGTGTAAACTGAGACTGCTAAAACTGGAGCGAATTAAGGATTATTTGTTGATGGAAGAGGAGTTTGTGGCAAATCAAGAGAGATTGAAACCACAAGAAGACAAAGTGGAAGAGGATAGATCCAAGGTTGACGATTTGAGAGGCTCACCTATGAGTGTCGGAAGTTTGGAGGAATTGATTGATGAGAATCATGCTATTGTTTCGTCGTCAGTTGGACCTGAGTATTATGTCGGGATTTTGTCTTTTGTTGATAAGGATCAGCTTGAGCCTGGTTGTGCTATCTTGATGCATAATAAGGTAATTTGGGTTTTTCAAAGTTTGTACCTTTGAGGGTTTTGAGTAATATTTACTAGTTTCGAGTGTTATTTTGTTGCAAAGTTTCAAATTATGGTTTGTATGTTTGAAATGGGGGGTTTTGTTTCATGAGGTGTTTAGGTTTTGGACATGATTAATACGAACTTTATCATAAGCTAGTAACTAGTTACGTTGGTTTAAGGTATTGTAAGAAAGTAATGATCTAGGTTTGGATTGGTAATGGTTTTGTGTTGTATGGTATTTGAATTGAATTGAGGGGTAGAGTCTTGCCTGCTGCATCTTTAAGTGCTGTTCTGAACTTGGAATGTTTTCTGTATTGAATAGAATCCGAGTATGATCACTGTGCTTTTTACCTTGTGGAAACAGCTTTATCATATACCTTTACTATGATGTTAGCCTTGTTTAGCCGGCACAAACTAGTTTTTATAATTATTTGTCATTAAAAAAATTGATCGACAACACTTTTTATTTATTAGAAAATTTAGCTTGATTTTCAAGAAAATATTTTCCTTTTTGAACGGAAAATATATTTTAAAAGTTGTAAAAATTTAAAAATATTATATTATTTGTTAATTATAATAAATTTGGTCTTCAAATTTTTGATTGCTATATATATTTTTTAATTTTTTTTTCAATTTCACTCCTAAAAATTTGATTTAATTTTATTTTTATATTAACATTAGTCTTTATTTTTATGATTGTTATTTGTTTTTTTTTTAATTTTTTTATTAAAATTTTTTATCTATCAAATTTAGTTCTTATTCTTTTGATTGTTACTTATTTTATTTAAAATAGATTATGAAATTTTAATTATTATTATTTTAATTTTATTATCTTTTAATTTTTTTATCTGTTAGATTTGATCTTTATTATTTTGATTGTTATTTATTTTATTGGAGATAATTTATGGAATTAAATTATTTTTTTTCATTTCATTCTCATTTAACTTTTTAATTTCTAAGAGTTGTTCCTCATTATTTTGATAAACTTGAAAAAAAATATTAGTAAGGTATTTCCAGCTCATTTTTCATAACATAACTAAATATTGAAAAATATTTTTTAACTTATTTTACATGACACTACCAAATATCAAAAAATAATTCATTCACTTTCTAAGAAAATAACTTAGAAAAAAATTACTTTCCAGTAAACAAATCAATTAAAAGTTCATTATGGATATTTATAACATTATTGTTAACCCTCCACACAACATTGATATGATAGTATTAATCTTTGCTTATATATCTTCTTCTAAGCTATAGTTTTAAGTCTAGTATAATGTAATGCAAGATGATGTTACAGAAAGAATTTTCATCATTCATTACTAGATTTCAATTATAGTCTGGAAATCTTAGTATATGAAAGATTTCACAATGTATATAATGTGGTTTTAAAGAGTATGTTATTATCAGCTAGAAGTAGCCTAGTTGTTTGCCTTATAGGTTATGCTATTTCTCACACACCAAATTATACACGCTTTCTTTAAAGAAATTGTAATCTAATTTGTTGCCTTATTATAGTTTTCATGTCAATTGATATAGTTATTAACAATATCTCATTTAGGAAAATGATTTTGATATCAACTTATATGCTTTGTAACTACTTAACAGGTTCTATCTGTTGTGGGGCTTCTTCAAGATGAAGTTGATCCAATGGTATCTGTGATGAAGGTTGATAAGGCTCCATTAGAATCTTATGCTGATATAGGTGGTCTAGATGCCCAAATACAGGAAATCAAAGAAGCAGTTGAGCTTCCACTTACTCATCCTGAATTATATGAAGATATTGGTATTAAGCCTCCTAAGGGGGTTATATTGTATGGAGAGCCTGGGACCGGCAAGACCTTGCTTGCAAAGGTGTGCACTCAAAATATTTTTCCAATTGGATTGTTGCAATTCAATATATCGTCTTTGATCTGACACTGCATCCAACATGAGCTTTTATAGTTGGCTTTTGTTGTTGTGTCTCTTCTTGAAAGCTCATGTAAAAAAGTAATTGCAATTGACTGTTTTTAAACGTATAAATTTTAAAGTTTAACTTTCATCACATAATTTTGTGTCTTTCCATGATTTGACCAAAGAGATTGTTTTTCCAAAATATTGACTTAGGATTGCACTTTGAATTTCCAAGTATTTTTCATAAGACATGAATAAATTTCTTTTTCTTATGCTTTTAAGCATATAAAAGATTTTGGATGGTTTGGGTGCCTTACTAGGGTTCTTCTATTGTATTGGTGTTGCACATTTATATGATTTTTACATGACATATAGTTATCTAATCAAAAATTAAAAAATATCTTTTTTCTCACTATTTTCTCTATAATGGTATGGCATTATGATTTTATGTAAATGGAGTGAACTTAGATTGACTTTGTAAGCCTCGGTTGTTTTCCAGGCAGTGGCTAATTCAACATCAGCAACTTTCTTGCGTGTTGTTGGAAGTGAATTGATTCAAAAGTACTTGGGAGACGGCCCAAAACTAGTGAGGGAACTTTTCAGAGTTGCTGATGATCTCTCTCCATCTATTGTCTTCATTGATGAAATTGATGCTATTGGTACAAAGAGGTGAGTTAGTAAAATTTACAGATTACTCATAAATATGGAAGAAATAAAATATCTATATTATAATTGATGTAATTTGAAATGTTTATGATGTAACGTTTATAGGTATGATGCCCATTCAGGTGGTGAACGTGAAATTCAGAGGACCATGTTGGAACTGTTGAACCAATTAGATGGTTTTGATTCAAGAGGAGATGTCAAAGTGATTCTTGCGACTAACCGCATTGAAACCCTTGATCCTGCTTTGCTTCGACCTGGTCGAATTGATAGAAAGATTGAATTCCCCCTTCCTGATATCAAAACAAGGAGGCGTATTTTCCAGGTACGCATGGCTTTGTGTTTTTCATCATTGAATCTGTGAAGCTCCCTCGTACAATTAAACTCAATATGTGGATTGTAGATACACACAGCACGAATGACATTGGCGGATGATGTTAACTTAGAAGAGTTTGTTATGACCAAGGATGAGTTCTCGGGAGCAGATATAAAGGCAATATGTACTGAAGCTGGGTTGCTTGCATTACGAGAGCGGCGTATGAAGGTGAGTAATGTATTTTGATTTCCTTGTTGGTAAAAATATTTGGTTTTCTCTTGTTTAGATTTAGATTTTTCCCTAATAGAAGTCTAGTCAAAGCTTCATTCCATTGCCCAATTGAGAAGCATTCTCTGATGGAGTTTGTATGCCATTTGTTGGGCAGTAGGCATGTAGCTTCTCTTATTTGAGATATGGTCACATCATCTAATAAAACCTTGACTAGCAATATTAACAACATGTTGGCATAGTCTCATGGTACGACATTCGATATCATTCTCAAGTGAAACAGTTTCAAATCCTACTGACTCTAGTTTCCTATGTTATTATGTAGTAGGGGAGGTAAATCCCCTAATGTGTTGCCAAATGGTCATCTGGGTTCCCTATGAACCAACCAAAAAAAAACAAACCCTTATTCCATTCCTGAATCCTAGTGCTTTCTCTAGTCTCAAGGCTAACAAAGATATTTATACGGACACCTCTCAAGATGCATTAAAATCAAATTTCAATGGTTTGCAACTTGACCTAACAAGAATATGTTTTGGAGAACCAAAGTTATACGCAATAATCACCTCCACCCTGCTCCTATAAAAGATGTAAACGAGTAGTATAAAATCACATCGAAGTTGATTAATCCTGAAGAATTTGCAAGTTCAATCAAGAACTTAGTATGAGAATCACTTCACAAAAAATAACAAGAATGTCAATTTCTTTATTAAGAATAGTTTTTTTTTTCTCTTCAAGAAGTTTATATAAAAGATTATTTATACTAGAAAGAATCTTAAGTCTAATAAGATATTCTTAATATATATGGATAAACCTAATAAATAATAATAATCCTATGACCCTGAATTTAAATAATGGTTCTAAAATCTCTAAAAGACCGAATAATAATAATTAAAAGATAAATACAAAAATAGCACAACTAATTTAAATAAAATTAAAGTTGTTTTTGTAATCTACTGACTGAATTGAACCTAATTTTAATCAACACACTTTCTCCAAGTACCATATTTTTTAGGTACTAAAAGTATGAGAACAACACATGGACTCATTCTCTAGGGAATGTACCCCTACGATATTTACTTCTCCACATGCTTTTAAAGGTCCTTTGTTTTCTCAAGATTACTTTAATAGGTTGATTTATTAGGAATAGCCGAACCTAGTACCAGGTCAATCTGATGTTCCATTTCTCTTATATGTGACAATCCACTTGGAATTTTATTAGGAATTATTAGGAAATACATTTTCAAATTCTTGTAACAAAGAAACACTAACACTAGTAACATTTGAATCAAGTTTATTAGTGTTAAAGTATGAAATCATATACATATTAGAAAAATAAGCATGTAAAATCATTTTATTTTGCATACAAATTAAGGTATTTCTCCACTTTTACTAACTTTTTTTCTCATTTTCTTTATTCTCTCCACTTATTTTCTCTCTACACTCGACTTTCCTTTTATTTTTATTTTGGTTGAAGCCTTTAAATTTGTCTTTAATGGCCAAAACTTTACTCGGTGTTCTACACTCATGACTCATTTTATTTTCACTCAGCCTCATATCCTCACTATTATTTTGTAACAAGGCTCGTTCGGCTTCTATTTTCTTCAGATTCAACTGTTGTTCCTAAATTTGTCTAGGTTATAATAGTGTAAACATTTATGTTTTCTCATCCTTTTCTAGTGTATATCTATTTTTAAAACCACCATACTTGGCCTTCCTATCAAATTGTCAAGGTCTCCCAAACAATTGGTGTGTGCAACATGCATAGAAACAACATCATACAAAACCTCATCCTTATATCTCCATACTAAGAATGAGATTAAAATATTATCAATAATCATACTACATACTTTATTTTTTATGTGACATGTAGTATGAAAGATATTTTCTTTTTGTTGCTTAACATTTACTTTACTAACCTGGACATTCAAGGATCTCCTTATAACCAATGATTCACCATTAACAACATCTTCAACATCATTAACATCTTTAAGGGCTAACATGCTTTCACATTTATATTCATCTTTAGCTAACTCTACTTCTTCATCATCTCTCAAAATCATAAGCTTTTTATTTGGACACTCCGATGCATAATGTTGAAGTCCTTGACACCTAAAACATTTAATTTCATTTATGTTTCTACTTGACATTATTTCTTTCCTTTTCCTTTATTGTTGTAACCTGCTTTTTAACGTATAAGGGTTCAATAACTTTAGATATTGTTATTGGCTTTGTTTGTGCATTATCCTCTCTCTCGAAAGTCAGCTTCCAACCCTAAGAAGATCTCAAATAACCATTTGGTCTTGCATTACCTTCTCTTTTCAATTGTTTTCTCACCTTTATCACCTTTATAACCTTATGCTTCATATCTTCAATTTTTAAATAATGTTGCAATTCATTCACAATAACAATATCACTATTTAAACTATCTAAAATTTAGTCATTGTGGCTTCTCTATCTTCAGATACATTAGCTCAAATCATAGCTATTTTCATCTCCTTAAAATACTCTTCAACACTTTTAGAATAATGAGATAAAGATTGCAATCTATTAAATACCTTCCTATAGTAATGATTAAAGACAAATCTTTTTCTCATGATTGCTTTCATCTCCTTTTATGTGTTAATAAGTCTTTCTCCATTATGTCTCCTATCTGTAACAAGTGGATTCCACAAAATAATAGTACAATTAGTGAATTCAACTACAACTAGTTTTACCTTCCTTTCCTCCAAATATCAATGACAATCAAATACAAATCTCATCTTTATCCAATCCAAACAAGGCCCTGGATCATTCTTTCCCTGAAATATCAGAATTTTAAGTTTTGTGCTACCTAAATTACGATCGAAATCATCGTGATTATAAAGGATTTTGAAATTCTTCCATGGTTGAAATTCTTATTTGGTTGAAATCTACAACGAATGGACATGTCTTATATAAAGGATTTTGTTATGTATAAGACTTCCTTCCATGATTAACATTGTAATTTTTAGCTATATTTTCATCTAGAGGAGAAAGTGCTCATCTGGTAGATCTTTCAACCTCATTTCCCATACGACTAGGAATATTGTGTCTACTAACCATCTTAGTACTAAATTTATCTAATTTTTCCATCAAAGCCTCTATCATTACTTCCAACCTATCTTGTCTTGCTACAATATCCTTTGCTTTTGATTGTCACTTTTTGATGACATTGTGAATAACTGCAATAAAGGTTAGTAGCAAAGAAAAATTTTCCCGTGTTTGCACTCGATTTAATATCATTTAACTCGTGTTTTGCACAATTTAATCATGTTTTTCACTTTAATAATATCACTCTGCCCTTTACCTCACTATTCCCTTAGGTTTTTAAAGGTAATTTAGCAACTTATCAAATAATCAATCAAAACAATGTAAATTCATGGCAAATATAATGACAAAAGAAAGACATGAAATAAAACAATGAAGTTTATGTTAAAGATTTAAAGAAAATTAAATAATTCAAGAAGTCAAGATTCAACTTCAAGAACTTTAAGAAAATAATTAAAACAAAGCAAAAGACCTATATTAACCCAAGTTTAATGAAATAAGACAAGATAATCCAATAAAAATAAGAATTTCAAGAAAAAATTAAAACAAAACAAGAAATTAAGCAAGATGATTTTTTTTATACAGAGTTTGATAAAAACTTTGAAATAATAAGAGAAGACTAACCTTTTTTTTTAAAAAAAAAAACAAGACCCTAGTCGAAAGTAGAAAGAAATCAAGAAACAACATAAACTATAGATTAAAGGGATATAACTTGATAATAACACAGACTCTAATGTCAACTTATGCAGACACCTCCCAAGATATATTAAAATTAGATTTGAATGGTTTGCAACTTGACCCAATAAGAACCTGCTTTGAAGAACAAATTTATACACAATAATCACTCTTATCCTACATCCTACACCTATAAGAGACGTGAACGAGTAATATAAAATCACAACGAAGTTAATCAATCATTCGAAGAGTTTATAAGTTTAATTAAGAATTTAGTATGAGAATCTTTCAACCACACAAAAAAAGATAGCAAGGATACTGATTTCTTTATTAAAAATAGTTTTTTTTATATATAAAAAACACCTCTACAAAAGATTATATATATTAGAAAATTTTTTAAGTCTAGTATGATATTTCTAATGAATATGGATAAATATAATAAATAATAATAATCCAATGAATCCAAATTTAAATAAAGATTTTAATATCTCTAAAAGGCTTAATAATAATTTCAATATAAATAAAATAATAATCTAACTAATTTAAATAAGAGTAAAGTTATTTTTTAAGTTGTTGATAGAATCGAAGCTTAACTTCAAATGCATGATTTTTTTTCATCTTAATGAATTAAAAGGTGTCATATATCACTGAAAAGTTATGGCCGTCTACTTTTCAATCGCATTAAAAGTCTTTCTGTACCTCTAGTTATGACTAAAACAATAGAAGAAAAAAAAATCAAAATTAGTATATTTGAATCTTTTTATTTTAATTTTTATTTGATGTTTGAATGCTAACCTGTAAGTCTTGAATTAAATTAATCAGGGCTTGCACTTAATTATTTAATATTTTCTTTAAAAAATTCATCGAAAGCCTCTTGATTTTAATTCTTGTCATTGGACCAACTAGAACTTTTAATGGATCTCTTAATGTGTTTGGATAGCATCACATTTGTTTGTGGTGAAACTCTTGTTTTCTTGTAAGTTTTGATACGATTTTTTGGCTTTCATTGCGAGGAACTTAATTTTCTAATGTGCTTGTAAGGTGGTTCTCAAAGATGTGCCTGTTTCTAGGTACGTGTATATTGGTTATGATTACAAAATTTTGCCCTGCAGGTGACACATACTGACTTCAAGAAGGCTAAGGAAAAGGTGATGTTCAAAAAGAAAGAAGGGGTGCCTGAAGGACTTTACATGTGATGACATTCTCGTTGTTATGCTCTTGTGTTTTTGGATTGTTTATTGTAAGTCAAGTTGTTTTTTTCTTAAGACTCTAAATAGAAGGTTGTCTACGTGTGAATGAAGTACTGATAAGATGTCTACCTTGAATTTGTCAAAGGCATTCAACCCCCTTTATTTCAACAGCAGTTATGGATGTTACACTATCATAAAAAAGAGCCTTGTTTTCTATGTTACTTGTTAAAGAGCCACTTGGTTTCTAGCAGTCCCATAATGTGCGCTACATAGCAAAAATCTAGTTCTCCTATATCAATGTGAGATGGAAACAAAGCCCCATGGTATATTCACTTTAATTCTTAAATCCTAATTTTGGGATAAGTGGGCGAGGCTACAAAGTATAGCATGAG
This sequence comes from Populus euphratica, assembly GCF_000495115.2. Lineage (NCBI taxonomy): Eukaryota > Viridiplantae > Streptophyta > Magnoliopsida > Malpighiales > Salicaceae > Populus > Populus euphratica. The sequence continues at coordinate 98,653 of NW_011500629.1, read as the reverse complement.
AAGGTGGTAGTGATGATAGTTTATTATATTTTAATTAGACAACTAAAAACTTGACGTAGTGATTATTTGAATCAAAGAAACTTTGTTACTGGATGTAAACCTTGAATTATTGATAAGACAAAAGGGTCAAAGATGAACAATGTAAAGAATAATTACTCTATAAATTTTGAAAGTTTTATGAAAACCATGAGTGAGAGAGAACTTTAACATGTAAATTTATAAAATTCACATGTAAATTTATAAAATCCAATTATAAACTTGGTCAAGAATAATTTAAAATAAAATAAAAAAGCTCATGTCATAACAAATAAAGTCAAATCCATATAGAAACTTTTGAAATTTATCTAAATGCCTTTATAGTGTCTAACTGTAACAAAATGTTAATCCTATAAGAAATAAGGTCTTTAATGTTTTTGTTTTTTTTTTTTAAATTAGCTTGATTTAATAGTCAAAGTGAAAACTATGACAAATAATATAAAGTTGTGAAGTCAAGTGACACGATAAAAAAATTGATGTCTTCTTCCAAGTGTAGGAGTGTCGAAGTAATAAATAACTCGACAAGACTAAGGTCAAATCACATAAAGATTAATTATATAAATTATAAATAATGATGATAATGATGATGATAAATTGAAAAAGACTTTGAAATGTAAGATTAATGTAAAGATTAAATAATGATAAAATAATTATCAAGGTTAGAGAATCTACTAATGGTATTTCAAAGTACAATATAAACTTTTTTTACTACTTAACTGAAAACCATACACAAATGAGATTCCAATCGGTTTATAAATTGTTAACATGATTATATTAGTTATTTTATTCGAATAATACTACTACATGTAAATGTTGTAAGGATTCATGATTATAACTTATGTTAACAACAAATCAAGTTCCTTTTATAGCACAAGTATCAGTTATACCATACGGTTAGACTATGAAAGTGCCAAGTATTTGTTGTAGCAAGTGTTATACAACATAAATCTAAATTAACCATTTAACAAGAAAAGTATTAAACGTAAACAAGACAACAAATATAAAATATGTTATTATCAAACATTAAGATCTATGTTGAGTTATACCATACTTTTTTCTTTCACTATTAGTGTAACCTTTTCACCTTGATATAATAAAATTAACTAAACATAATAAAAGAAAGAAACATGAATAAATAAGATAAGAAAATAAGATAAAAGTTAACTAAGTAAAGGAAAGGAAATAAGAAGTATAAACAAGAGATTAATATAAGCAAAACTTAAGCATTACAATAAAAAAAAAAAGCAAGAACATGATCTTGATCGGAAAACCAAGATGCCTAAATGCATGACAAATGCGTTCTTTTTATAGGCTAAAGTTAGAAATTATTGATTTGTTAATTAATTATTGAGTGGGTGGTCACATCTTGACTTGGTGACAATCCTTATATTGTTGTCTAAACAAAACATCATTACTAACATCAGAATTTGAATAGACTTAATTCATTGAAAGTTTTAGGAAAGTGTCCCATCTTCCCCCCCCCCCCCCCAAAAAAAACATTGAGGTCATTTAAACTTATAGAACTCAAAATTTATGCTGAAAACTGAATAGTGTTTGGGCTGTAGGATAGATTCAGACTTCTTCATTATTGCTAAGATTTGGACTTTTAAACAGCAGAATTGAGTCTTGCATTCCTATGAATATTTTAGGCCAATGTCTTAGCTTTCTATCCATATAAACCAAATTGAAATTCAAGGTCTACAGCTCCATCTATAACCTAATGACTGAACCAACATCTCTTTTCTAAACTTCACCCTCTTTTCGTTTTCTCAATTTCAGTAATTGAATTTATCAATTAATCCTTTGATTTATGTGATATGCCTACATTTAAAATGAACATTTGCCATAAATTAAAAGTATCTTATAGTATCAAACTTGTTATTATAAAACATGTTTTAATTAAGGAGTTATTGATACTTCAAGTGCAACATGTTGATATAAAACCTTGATAAAAATACACTTTTAAATACTAATCACCAAACTCTGGTACATGTTACATCACTATATCTCTTACTTAGTTCATATTGATAAATGATTTATCCTTCTTTGAACTCAACTTCATGTTTGATATCACCTTAAAAAAAATTCTCAAAACTTGCTCGACCCAAAGATCTCAAATCAACCTCTTAAATGCCTTGTTGATCCTCTTGGCTTTTTCCCTTGTAATTAGACGAATCAAAACATGCGATGAATCTTGTGGTGGTTCTTTTTAATTCTCTTTAGCCCCCCTCTTCTTAAAAAAATTAATCTTGAATTATCATCTATATATATATAAAAAAAAACATTGAATGTAACATTAACATTATACTCACTTAGATGATCCAACTTATATACATTGTTGTTAACCCATTCAAGAACTTGAAATGGACCATCTCTTTTTAAATGCAACTTAGATTGCATATAAGTTGAAAATATTTCCTTCCTTATCTACACCTAAACCCAATTATCGAGTTCAAAGATAACACATCTATAACTCTTTGTGGCTTTAGATGAATATTGCTTAATCTTCTTTTTTATTTGCAGACACTCTCATGAAGTTTCTTCACCAATTCTATACCTTTTCACAAACAACATAACCAAGAAAAAAAATTCATGCAAAAAATATACCTTTTGAGATTAGCATACAATGTTCTCTATATCAAAACTTGAAGCACACAATGCAAATTCTCAATACACTCTTTTAAACACTTACTATAAACTAAGATATCATCAAAATGAACTACCATAAACCTGTCTATAAATGCATGCAATATATTATTTGTCAATCTTATAAATATGTTTGGTGCATTAGTAAGACCAAATGACATAACTAGCTATTCACATAACCTATGTTTAATATTAAAAATAGTTTTTTATTCCTCACCTTTTTTTTATTCTAATTTGATCGTGACCACTTTTCAAATAATTTTTATAAGGATAAATGAATCATGCAATTCATCTAATATGTCATCTAGCTTCAAAATTGAATATCTATATTTTACCATAATATTGTTGAGAGCCTGACAATCCACACATATCATCAAGACTCATCTTTTTTCAGTAAAATAAGCATTAGTAATGTACATGGACTCATGCTGTCACTAATATACCTTTTAGTCATCAGCTCCTCAACTTTCCATTAAAGCTTTTTTATTTTCTCCAAGTTACTTTTATAAGTTGTTTGGTTAAGAATTGGAGTTTTAGGCATAAGACCAATTTGATATTATATTCCCCTGATTGATTGTAAACCTCTTAGAGCGTCGTTGGGAAATACATCT
>NW_011500629.1:76203-95350 GCF_000495115.2 Populus euphratica | reverse complement strand
GAGCGTCGTTGGGAAATACATCTTTATATTCCTATAATAAAGAAACAATAATATTAGAAAGAGACTGATCAAGATAATTAGTATTAAAACATGCCCTATTTGTATAAAAGTTCACATATAGGCTGGTTAGTATAAAAACACTCTTGACATCATTCTTTTTTTCCATAAAAAAATCACTTGCTTCTTTGTTTTTCTCTTGACATCCTCTTTTTCTTTCTTCTCATATGCCCCCTCTCTTTTTTCTCCTCTCGTTCACCTCTTTCTTCCTACTCCTCTCAACCACCTTCTTTTTTCAATCATCTCAGCCTCAATCTCTTTTTTTTTTTAATCTCAATGATCCTCGTAAACTTGTTTTGTTGATAATGATATAAGGGTGATATATTTTTCATCTTTTACAAATAAATACTTATTCTTAAACCTATCATGTATAACCTTCCTATCAAACTATCATAGTCTCCCTAAAAGTAAATGTCTTGCATGCATAGGAACAAAATCACACAAAACCTTATCACTATACCTCCTAATAAAAAAAGGAGACTAAAACATGTTTGTTCACCCTTATTTCCCTGCACTCATTCAATAACCAAAACTTATAAGATTTACAAGGTTTTTTACTATTCAAATTCAACTTATCAACAAGTGCAGTACTAGCTATATTAGCATAGCACTACTTTGCCCCTGAGTACTCAACATTTCAAGGACAACTAAGAAGTGTCAATGTCATTTCTATCTAAGACTTTACAAACTCAGTTGATAACTTTTCGTTTCAAAATCAAATCATATATTTCAACAATCATGTCCATTCAAGTCTAATTATTGAAATGAAGTTAAAGAGATATCAATTTTAAAAGTAGTTTGAAAAATAAACTTTTTAGGTCAAAGACATAACTCATTTCATTAATTTGTATTTTGAAAATAAAAATTAACTTATTGTAAGATTAAAATAGTTTGTTCGGCTCTTCTGTGGTTTTTGTGGCAATTTCAATCTCTCATTTTGGATATGTCATTTAATGATACATGATGAGGTGATCTTTTATAGATTTCAATAACAAGAGTTTAACAACATGAAATTTTCATATAACTTTCATATTTCTAATCATCATGTATGAGTATAATAGGGTAACTTTTTTGTGTAATGTGTTTAACAATACATCATGTTATTGATTATTTGGTTTACCAAATCTATAACAAAGTATCTCTTATAACTTATACATTTTCTTAGTTCTTTTCTTATCCTCCTATGCAACACAATATCAAATAATTGTATTACATACACTTAGTAGCCTTCAACAACCCACCAATTCAATTGTTTTTGCATTTGATTCTTTCACATTGCTTCTCACAGTTCATCTTATATTCTTTTCATTTTTCATTTACTCAAAACATGCATATGATCAATCACACACACACAACAAAAAAGATGCAATAACCAAATGCTAGAAATACAATCATACCATTTAGTATATTTCAAGGTGAAGTTATTAACATAATTTTAAGTATTCATAGTATATAAAAATAGGTACATAACAACATTATAAATAGTGAAACGACACAATCAATGTTGACTCACTTCGTGTTATAGACCTACAACATATATTGCCTTATAAGAGTCATTAGTTATCAAGAAGATTTATGCTTATGATTTTTTTTATGAGAGAAAGGAATCATTATGTCAATTAGCACTTTTAACAATGATGTAACCATATTATTCGATAGTTTCACCCACTTTTACCTAATGTTTTGTCCATGTTTTATATGTAAAATGCCTTGATATTCTTTGTTTTATGTTTTGAAGGCACTTTTGGATGAAAAATGCAAAAAGGAGTAAATTGGAGATAATTGGCAGATTTGACGTTCAGTCGATGTTTTGTGCAGAGTGTGAGTTCTAGAGATCAAAATGAAGTGATTCCAGTGGCTCTAAAAAGCTAACATCCATACCTTTCTGGAAATGTAATGCAAGAAAAATACAAAGAGGAAGATCATGGAAATCACATCCTTCAAAGTCAAATCTCGTATTCTGCCACTGTTGACCTTTGTCCATTCACAATTCCATATCTGGAGCTATAGAAGTCCAATTGATGCAAACTCAATTTTGTTGGATTCATGACTCAATGGTCTAGAAACGCTCCAATTTTCAGACAACAACGATGTCAGATGAGGGCGATATGATGTTTCAAAGATGACAACTGAATTCTGCCAGCAATCAGGTTTCGTGAAGAAATGAGTCCAAATTATGTTTCGAAGCTTCTAAACTATCATCCAAGTTATAATTTCAGCAATTTAGCCCCTCTAGTAAATCAATCTAGAAGGTCAAGAAAAGTAGCCACCAACCTCAATCCACCAACTTCAAATCACCAACCACAAACCAGCTGCAAGTTGGAATGCTGCCATTGTCAAAGAAGGAGGCTACAATGGTGGGTTGTTTGTGGTGACTACTAATGTCAAAGTTTGGCAAGTTTGGCAGCCACCATTGTTGATAAAGAAGCAAGAGGAGCTGCCATTGAAGCCTATATATAGACATCAAGAGAGCCAAGAAAGAAGAGGAGGGAGTGCAATAGAATCAAAGAAAGGTGGTAGCAACTAGAAGTGAAGAAACACAAACTCTCCTCTCTACATACTAGAAATAATGCTTTCTTTTATCTTTAGGAGTAGTTGTTCAATAGATATGCAAGGCTAAGCTCTTTTCTTGGTTGCAAGGACGCAGAAACTTTCAGATTTCAAGAACTGTGAGATTTATTCTTCATTTATTTTTAGTTTGTATTATGAATGAGTATGATTGTTTTCCTATGCATGTTTTCTATGATTGTTGTTGATAATTGCTAGAGCGGACTCTAAGTTATTATTGTGAACAATCTATTGCTAAGTTTGGTATCAAAACCGGAGTTAGGGTATATAAACTTGTGAAGCAACTAAGCTTGATAATTGTGGCGGAACTACGTTATTAAACTTAGGGAAAACATTCGATCAAAGCAACACAAGCAGACAACTTGGTTGTTAAGATTAATGAATTTATCTAGATCTTAAGGCTGCCATTAGATTAAATCATTAGTGCGGACACTGTGATTATTTGTTGGTTAGGGCTAGTTATACGGCGGATCCGTTAATTAACCAAAGTTAAGAAAAGATAAAAATTCAGAATATAAACTGGAGTTTCGTTTCAAGGATCGGTTCTGATTTCTGTAGGTGGATGTGTGCTTGTGACCAAGGTTTGTTTTCTTGATAAATTTAAGTTTTAATTGATTGTGTTCACTAGTTTAATTTCTTCCATAGTTTAGATTATCACAAATGAAAACCCCCCAATTGCATAACGTATAGCATAAAAATCTAAACTAAATCTTCCTCGTGGGATCGATCCCTTGCTTGCTCTATACTATCTTGTGTGATTTAAGTGTAAGGGTAATTAATTTGTGCGACCGCGACATCGCAACAAACAATCCTACTCAAAACATTTAACTCAAGTTCAATAATACTTCAACTCATACGATGATACTCGTGCCCATCATTGCAACTAAAATAACATTACAAATTCAACATTTAGCTATAAAATACATATACATGTTTTTTCATAAGAAAGGAGAACAATATGCTTATCCATAATTCTTTTAGCATTGATTACATCATATACATATTGAATAACACAGTAGCTGTTATGACGTCTAAGTTCATATAAAGGACCTGTCAACTTAAATAGAAGCATATGGAAAGGAGAATCTACATCATCTTAGAATTAACCAAATCATACTTTGGCTCCTTGGTCATCATTATTTTGGGCAATGAAACATTAAAAGTTGCCATATTCATAGATATTGGTAATTAATCGTCAACTATCAATTTATATCTTCTCCTTAGTCACTGATACTACAGTCATTAAGTGTCGTTCCTTTCTTACCCTTAGTCACCGACACTACAACCACTAAGTGTCACTTCTATCTCATCCTTAATTGCCAATACTATGGCCATGAAGAATAATTTGGTCATCCCCTCATGTATGCCAATAATTCTAGCAAACCCATTTGATTGCCAATAAATTTGGCTATTTATTTCTTCTTAATGAGCTATCTTTAATATTTTACTTCACATCTTCATATAACCTTATACTGCATTATTTTATTTGAGCTATGTTTAACAAACAATTGATAACATGTATGATGGTTTAGAAATCCTTGAACATATAAGATTCTTCCATGCATAACTATTCATTCCTAGCCAGGATCAATTTTATATATGGTTCTTTAAACATAATTTTGATTGTGAATAACACATCATACTCTTTATTTTATTGTATTAGTAGACTCTTTCAAAAGAGATGGTTCACAAAACTCGTTACTGGTAATCCTAACATGGACCCTATTAATTAGAGTTAACCTTATCATTTACTCCTGGCTATCCAATATAGATATCATTAGCCAAAGTTAATTTTCAATGCTTATTCTAAACTATCCAACATGGATTCCATTAGATAAAACTAATCTATCATTCATTCTCAGCTACCCAAAGGATACCGTTAGCCAAAGCTAGTCTCATTAATCAATCCTAGTTATTCAATATGGATATCAGTAGCCAGAGTTAATCTCATCAATTAATCTTAGTTATTCAATATGAATACCATTAATTAAAGCTAATCACATCATTTAATCTTGATTATCTAATATGGATACCTTTAGTTGAAGCTAATCACATCATTATTCATTACGTTTCATGAGTAATTTTAATTGATTGAAATCGAGTAACAACATTATGTATAAATACTTCGAGGATTTAATAATAATTAGTTAAAGGTGGTAACCACCTACATGCCCCTCCTGTAGTGTGTCCTTGCCCAGTCGAAGATCCAATCCTGGTCGTGCCTCCTAATACACAAAATGACCATTACTTAGTAAATTTTTATTCAGGCAAAGTCAAAGACCATTTCCACACATATACTAGAACACATATATTCATTCAAACATCTCTCATGTTTTTATAATTGAACAATGATAATTTTGTAACAAGACATTCATCTCTAATTTTAAGAAAGGTCATCTATAGAAATTATACCATTATAACACTACAATTTTCAACAAAATTGAGTTATTTTTTTATTGAAAATTATTAACGAAAGCTAAGTCATTCTAACATTGAAAATCATCAACAAAAACTAAGTCATTTTGACATTGAAAACCATCAATGAAAAACTAAGTCATTTTGACACTGAAAATCATCAATGAAAATTAAATCATTATGACATTGAAAATCAGCAGTGAAAAACTAAGTCATTATGACACTGAAAATCATCAACGAAAACTAAGTCATTCTAACATTTGTTTTCCCTAAATTCATGCATATGGTCAATAACAAGTTTTCATCCTAAAAGACCATACTTCAACCTAGTTTTAGACATAAACTACAACCAAATTGACTTCCAAAGTTTATAAAGTAAGGGAACACATGTAATGTTTCTATCCCATGACAATATCACATATGCATCAAACATTGTTAAAGAGGAACCATCACTCATTACTATCTCATAAGGGACTTTATTTGTTGTCCTCTCTTAAGGTGGCTGAAGTCTATGTCATTCCCCTAACAAGCATATTTTTATGTTCTTCATGTGGCAATATCATTCATTATCGCGTGGCATAAGGTGTTCTACACATTCCAATTACAAAGTACTGCTAAATATGTTCAATGATCATATTCTTTTCTATATCCTCATCAAGCTCATCACAATATTGTTAAGTAATACACAATCAAGCTCAACATGTACATTCTCAAGGATTCTCCCATCTAAATTTCTATAGGCTAGAACATACGTATTAACATTAAGTGTTCATTTCATCAATTTTTTTACTATTTCATTCCAAGTGTTAGAACCTTTAATAAATAACAAATTCCAAGTAAATATTAGAGCTTGATTAGTCTTAGCTGGTTTAGTCCACCTAAGCCTGAACACTGTTTGGTGTTTTAATTGTAACTAAAGTTTTAGAACTCTTTTTTTAGCATGGTTTGTCTTTATAGAAAGCTAATACATAGGGTTACAACTTTTATGAGGACACAACACCAAATCTATTCAATACTATATCAGCTTGGACCTTTACTCAGTATTTTTCTCATTGATTAGTACTTAAAAGTGCATTTTTATCAAGGTTTTATATCATTATTTTGCACTTGAAGTATCAATAACTACTTAACTAGAGCATGTTTTATAATAACAAGTCTGGTAATATAAGATATCTTTAATTTATGGTAAATGCTCACTTTAAATATAGGTATCGTTACAATTTAAAGGATTAATTGTTGTGATTAACTATTGGAAGTGAAAGGATAAAGAAAAGGTTAAGCTTAGAAAGAAGATGCTGATTCAATTCAAATTAGAACACTGTTCAGTCATTAGATCATATCTAGAGCTATAGATCTTGGATTTCAGATTGATTTATTGACTGTAAAGATAAGAAATAGGCCTACAACTTTCATGAGTATGAAAAAACCCAAATTTACCATTTTCAAATTAAAAGTTTGGCCACAAAAGACAAGTCAGAATCTGTTCTACAATTCAGCCGAAACACTGCTCAGAGTTTTACCCATTACTGGAGTTCTAGAAGGCCAAATGATGTGAAATTTAGTAGGTGGAAGAAAAAGACAATTTCTAACAACTTTCATGAAGAAGATGATTGATACTTAAAAGTGTATTTTTATCATGGTTTTATATCATTATTTTGCACTTGAAGTATCAACAACTCCTTAACTAAAGCATGTTTTATAATAATATATCTAATAATATAAGATACCTTTAATTTGTGGTAAATGTTCATTTTAAATGCAGGTCTATCACATAAATGAAGGATTGATTGATGACTTTAAGAACTTAAATTGCAAGCGTAAAGAGATGAGCAAACTTAGAAAAGAGATGTTGGTGCAATCCAAACCAGAACACTGTTCAGCAATTGGGTCATATCTGGAGCTATAGATCTCAGATTTAAGTCTACTTTATATGGATGGAAAGGTAAGACATAGGCCTACAACTTTCATATGAGCCAAAGATCTAAAAGGGCCATTTTCAAGTCCAAATTATTGCAACAACAAAGAAGCTCGAATCTATCCTCCAGCCCGAGCACTGTTCAATATTTTGGCCATATCTAGAGTTCTAGAAGTCGAGATGAGTTGAATGTTTTACACAAGAAAGCTGAGACAATTGTCTACAACTTTCATGTTTCAAGTGGCTCCAATTTTGACGTTATCAATGACGTTTTGGGCAGACAAGAGAAGATAAGGATTGTCACCAAGTCAAGAGTTGGTCACCCACTCATCAATTAGTCATCAAATCAATAGCTCCCAATTTTGGCCTATAAAAGGAGGTATTTGCTATGCATTTAGGCATCTTGGTGTCCAAATCAAGATCATGCTCTTGCTTTCTCTCTTTGTATTTTTTATATTGCTTATGCTTTGCTTTCATTAATATCAAGTTTATGCCTTTCATTTCCTTTCATTTACTTAGTTAACTCTTATTTTATTTATGTTCTTATTTTGTTTATTTATTTTTCTTTCTTTCATTATGTCTAGCTGAGTTTATTATGTCAAGGTGAAAAGGTTACACTAATGGTGTAAGAATAAGTATAATGTAAACTTAATATGGACTTTAATGTTTGATACTAACATGTTTTGTATTTGTTATCTTATTCACTCTTTAATACTTTGCTTGTTAAATGACTAATCTTGATTTATGTTGTATAACACTTGGTACAACAAATGTTTGGCACTTTCATAGCCCAAACTGTATGATATAATCAACATCTGAGTTATGAAAGGAACTTGATTTGTTATTAACATAAGTTATAATCATGAATGCTTAACAAGATTTACAAGTATTAGCATTAATCGAATAAGATGACTAATGTGATCATGTTAACAATCTATAATCAGATTGGAACCTCCTTTGTGTATGATTTCCAATTAAGTAATAAGAGTTTATACTAGTTTGACATACCATTAGTGGAACCTTTAACCTTGACATTTGTTATTGTCATTGTTTAATCCTTACGTTAATCTTTCTATCTCAAAGTTCTCATCAACTTCTTCATTTTCTTCTTCTTCTATTATTATTATTATTATTATTACTACTACTACTACTACTACTATTATTGTAATTATTGTTATTGTTGTTATTACTATTATTATTGTTGTTGTTGTTGTTGTTGTTGTTACTATTGTTGTTGTTTGTAATTGTTTTATATAATTTGTATAATTAACCTCCCTGTGGTTCGACCCCTGTCTTGCCGGGTTATTTATTACTTCGACACTCCTGCACTTGGGAGAAGACATCAATATTTTAGTCATGTCAGAAGACCTGCTCATATTCTGATGGTAGAAATGACATTTCATCCAGACAAGAGCTTGAGGGTTATCCACCACGTCCACTAACAGCATTGCTAAGTATTTTAGACATATCACGAGCTATAGTGCTCCAAATATTCTGAAATTTAGTGGTGAAAGGAAAATACAATTTCTAACAACTTTCATGGAGAACACTTTGTCAAATTCTGATTGCATCAATGTCAATTCATCCAGCCAAAATGCTTGAGTACTGTTGTCCACCAAGTCCACTACATCAATAGTTGACCACTACAACAAATATCAATTACCAAATGAATAGTTTTGAATTTTAACCTATAAAAGAAGGTATTTTTCATATCAAGATCATGTTCTTGCTCTCTCTTTATATTTTTGTAATGCTTAAGTTTTGCTTTCATTAATCTCTTGTTCATACTTTTTATTTCCTTTACTACACTTAGTTAACTTATATTATGTTTATGTTCTTATATTGTTTATTTAAGTTTTTCTTCTTCATAATATCTATCTAAGTTAATTATGTTAAGGTGAAAAGGTTTCACTAATGATGTTAGGATAAGTATAATATAAATTCAATATGGACTTAAATGCTTATATCTTAACAACTTGCTACTAACATGTCTTATTATTTTTGTCTTATTAATTCTTAATACCTTGCTTGTTAAATGGTTAATCTAGATTTATGTTGTATAACACTTGGTACATCAAATACTTGATCCTTCATAGTCTTTGGCCAACATCGTTATTATAAGAGGAACTTGATTTGTTGTCAATATAAGTTAGCATCATAAATACTTGATAAAATTTATAAGTATGGTGTTATGTAAATAAGATGATAAATATGCTCATGTTGATAATTTATAAAAAGTTTATACTTTACTTATCTCTAATATTATTAGTGTATCCTCAAACCTTGACATTTGTTTTTATCATTGTATAATCTTGACATTAATCTTACATCTCAAAGTCCTCTTTAATTCATCTTCACCACCACCACCATCATTGTTATTGTTGTTGTTCTTATTATTACTATTACTATTATTATTATTATTATTATTATTATTATTTATAATATATATAGTTAACTTTCCTGTGACTCGATCCCGGTCTTGCTGGGTTATTTATTATTTTGACACTCATGCATTTAGAATAAGACATCAACTCTTTGATCGTGTCAAGTTTTTGGCGTCGTAGCCGGGAAGGTAAATTCTCTTATAAATTATAATATTTATTTTATTTTTACTTTTCTTGTATCTAACTTTTGTTTCTTTTGTTTTCCTTTTGTTTTCTTTTATTTCCTTCTTTCTTTTATTTTCTTCCTATATTTGCATGAGAGTTTGGACATATACATTAAGTGGTAGGCTTTATAGGGTATCCATATCATTTAAAAAAAATGGTCAAAGAAGATAACCAGTCACTTCATAATGAGAATAATGAGAATAACTGAGTTAGAACACTTAGAGACCACATGAATCCTATAAGAACAAGTGCACCCTCATGCATAATTTTCCCTCCTGATGCTTCTCACTTTAATTTTAAGCAAGACATTATTCAACTTTTACCTTCTTTTCATGGTTTAGATCTAGAAAATTCATACTTGCCTTTAAGAGAATTTGAAGAAGTCTGTAACATCTATAATGACTTAAATTGTAGTATGAACACCATCAGATTAAAGCTTTTTTCTTTTTTATTAAAAGATAAAGCTAAAACATGGCTACAAAATCTTAGATCAAGATCCATTAATGCTTGAGATGAAATACAACAATAATTTTTAAAGAATTTTTTTTCATTTCATAGAACAAACTCTTTCAAAAGACAAATCACTACTTTCACTCAAAAACCAGGAGAAACATTTTACCAATGTTGGGATAGGTATCGGGACTTGCTTAATACTTGCCCTCATCATGGTTTTTAAACACGAAGATTGGTTTCATATTTTTATAAAGGGTTAACACCTAAAGATAGACAAATAGTGGAATTGATATGCAATGAAACTTTTAAAAATAAAGACTTTGATGATGCAACGGAGTATGTAGACTTGCTAGTTGAAAATGCTTAAAATTGGGACATTACAAGTATTTATGAGGCATCGAGTAAGACTCAACCCCATACATCTAGTGGAGGTATGTACAACCTTAGAGAAGATCATGACCTCTAAGCCAAATTTGCATCTTTAGCTAAAAACGTTGAGGCACTAAAATTAAAAAGAGTGGTCAATTAAAATTTGTTCAAGACATTGTGTGTCAATTATGTGAAACCAATGAATATTCAACCAATGATTGTCCAAGTTTACCTTCTTTTAAGGAATGTCTCTATAAACAAGCCATGTTTTAAACAGTTTCTAAAGGCCCAATCATAGCCCATACTCACAAACACATAACCCTAGTTGGAGAAATCACCTAAATTTTAGTTCGAAGAGTGGTAACAATAATGCACAAACTTCACAACCATAGTTTCAAGCAAATCATAATTTTCAAAATTCTCATTAATATGTAACTCTTTATGCTCCATCTCCTATAAATAATCTTGAGGAAACATTGCATGCATTCATTAAAAATCAGGAGACAATCAACACTCAAAATTTTCAAATCATGGCAGATCTAAAAGATGCTCTTGCAAAATTTATATCTACTCTCAATTTTCAAGAGAAAGGTAAGTTTTCATCTTAACCACAGCAAAATCCCAAGGTGCAATACAATGCAAATGCAAGTAGTTCTGTAAGCCATCAAATGGATCAAGTCGAATCAGTCATCACTCTTCATAGTGGAAAGATTATTGAAAAACCTACTCTTAAACCTTGTGAGAAAGATGATGAGTTAATCTCCGAGGGTAAGAAAGGGGTTGAAGTTGAACATTGCCAAGAAAAAACTGATTCCCTGCCAGCACTTCCATTTTTTCATGCCATGACCATGGAAAGAAAAGTTAATCACAACTCTGAAATCTTTGAAACTTTCAAACAAGTAAGGATCAATATACCTTTGGTGGATGATATTAAATAGGTATCTTCTTATGCTAAATTTTTGAAAGATTTGTGCATTGTTAAGAGAAAATTAAAAGTGAAAAGGAAAACCTTTTTAGCCGAACAAGTAAGTGCCATTCTTCAGAAAAATAATGCTTTGAAATATAAAGATCCTAGTTATCCTACAATTTCGTGCTTTATTAGAGAATATAAAATTAAAAGAGCTTTATTTGATCTCGAAGCTAGTGTGAATTTACTTCCATATTTAGTCTTTCAAAGTCTCAATCTAGGTGAGTTAAAACCAACATCTATAACTCTGTTACTTGTTGATAGATCTGTAAAAGTGCCTAGAGGAATAGTTGAAGATGAGTTAGTACAAGTTGATAAATTAATTTATTTTATGGGTTTTATTGTCCTCGATACACAAACTATTGAAGCATGTAATTTAATTCCTGTTATTTTTCATTTCTTGCAACTTCTAACGCATTGATTAATTATAGGAATGGTAATGAAGTTATCATTTGGAAATACGACATTGGAGATGAATATTTTTAATATTTACAAGCAACCTAGAGATAAAATTAGTTCATGATCAATTTGAAACTATTTCCAGTGAAATTGAGTTTAATGAATCTAAGAATTTACAAATGGTTTATTTTCAGAAAGAATCAAAGGCAAGTAATTAAAGACCACAAATTAAAGAGTTGCCACCACAATCAATTGAGTCTATACCTTCGTGTGTTCAACCACCAAAACCTGATTTGAAGTCATTACCATTCAATCTCAAATACTTATTTTTGGGAGAAAATGAAACTTTTCCGGTAATAATTTTTTCCAAACCTAATACACATCAAGAAGATAAGTTATTACAAACTTCAAAAATACACAAAAAATATATTAGGATGGACCATAGCTGACATAAAAGGAATTAGTCCTTTGATTTGCACACACAAGATTTATTTAGAGAAAAATGTTAAACCCTCTACAAAAATACAATGAAGGCTTAATCCTAATATGAAAGAAGTAGTGAGGAATGAAATCATTAAGCTTCTAGATAATGGAATCATTTATCCTATTTCTGATAGCAAATGGGTAAGTTTTACCCAAGAAGTCTGGAGTTATTTTTATAACAAATGAGAAAAATGAGTTAACTCTAATTAGGACTGTTACTGGTTGACGCATGTGTATTGACTATAGGTAACTTAATTCAATGACTAGAAAAGATCATTTCCCCTTACCTTTCATAGATCAAATCCTAGAAAGAGTTGCAGGTCATGAATTTTATTATTTCCTAGATGGCTATTCAGGTTATAATCAAATTGAAATTGCATTGGAAGATCAAGAGAAGACTACTTTCACATGTCCATTTGGTAATTTTATATATCGAAGGATGCCTTTTGGATTATGTAATGTACCAGCCACGTTCTAAAGATGCATGCATAACATATTTAGTGATATAGTTAAACGTTTTCTTGAAATTTTTATGGATGGTTTTTCTATTTTTGGCGATTCATTTGATAATTATTTGACTAACTTAGAAAAGGTTTTGAGCAGATGTGAAGAGAAGAATCTTGTGCTGAATTGAAAAAAATATCATTTTATGGTAAAAAATGGCATTTTATTTGATCACATTATTTAATCAAAATGACTTGAGGTTGACAAATCTTAAATCAAGTTAATTACCAACTTGCCAACACCAAAATCTGTTTGTGGTGATTAATTTGATGATTGTTTGACTAACTTAGAAAAGGTTTTGAGCAGATGTGAAGAGAAGAATCTTGTGCTGAATTGAAAAAGATATCATTTTATGGTAACAAACGGCATTGTATTTGGTCACATTGTTTAATTGAAATAAATTGAGGTCGATAAATCTAAAATCGAGTTAATTACCAACTTGCCAACACCAAAATTTGTTAAAGATGCTAAATCATTCTTAGGACATGCTGGTTTTTATAGAATGTTCATCAAAGATTTGAGTGTCATATCTAAGCTATTTTGTAACCTTCTAACAAAGGAAAATGTTTTTGAATAGATTGAACAATGTGAAAAAGCCTTTATTAAACTTAAGAACTTGTTTACTTCTGCTCTTGTCATTCAACTTCTTGATTGGTCATTACCTTTTGAAATAATGTGTGATGCTAGTGATTATGTCATGGGTGCTATTTTGGGACAAAGAAAAGATAAGAAACCTTATGTGATTTACTATGCAAGTAAAACTTTAAATAGTGCTCAAATGAATTACACCACTATTGAAAAAGAATTACTTGCAGTAGTATTTGCATGTGAAAAATTTAGGTCTTATCTTGTCAGCTCACCTGTTGTTGTTTATAGTGATCATGCAGCTTTGAAACATCTTCTTTCAAAAAAGGATTTTAAGGCTAGACTGGTACAATGAATTTTGTTACTTCAAGAATTTGATATCATAATCAAAGACAAGAAAGGCACCGAAAATATTGTCGCGGATCATTTATCAAGATTGACAACAGATTCGAGATCTGACATCACATCAATCGATGATTCCTTTCCTGATGAATCCTTATTTTCTGTCTTTACAATACCTTGGTTTGCTAAAATTGTTAATTTTCTTGTTTCAGGATATTTGCCAGCTCATTGGAGTACCTAAGACAAAAGAAAGTTCTCAAATATTGTCCTGATCATATATTTCAAAGATGCATTTCTAACAATGAGGTAAGTAATGTCATTAAATTTTATGATTCTGAGGCATGTAAGGTCATTTCTCATCAAGAAAGAAAACTGTAAAAATCATACAAAGTGGATTTTACTGGTCTACTATGTTCTAGGACTCACATACATTCTGCAAGACTTGTGAAAATTATCAAAAGTTGGGATCTATTTCAAAATATCACATGATGCCTTTAAATCCTATTCTTGCCATCAAGATCTTTGACTGTTGGGGTATAGATTTCATTGGTCTATTTCCTCCATCATTTGGTTTCTTGTACATATTAGTCGTGATAGATTATGTTTTAAAATGGATAGAGGCAATTCCAAGTTGAAACAATGATCACAAGAAATTGATAAAGTTTTTGAAAACAAATATTTTCAGTCAATTTGGAATCCCTCGAGCCATGATAAGTGATGGTGGAATGCATTTCTGCAATAAGTCATTTGAGTCTTTAATGAAGAAATATGGAATCACACATAAAGTTGCCACCCCTTATCACCTCTAGACAAGTGGACAAGTAGACCTTGCTAATAGGAAGACCAAATAAATCTTGGAGAAAACAGTGAACCCCAATAGGAAAGACTGATCTTTAAGACTTAATAATGCACTTTGGGCTTATTTAACTACTTATAAAACATCATTAGATATGTCACCTTATAGCCTAGTTTATGGAAAACCTTGTCACTTACCTGTAGAACTTGAACATAAAACTTATTGGGCTATTAAAGCTTTCAATTCAAATCTTGATGATGCTAGTTAGCTATGAAAATTACAAATAAATAAACTTGAGGAAATAAGAAATGATGCATGATTAATACTTAAAAGTGTATTTTTATTAAGGTTTTATATCATCATTTTGCACTTGAAGTATCAATAACTCCTTAACTACAACATGTTTTATAATAACATATCTAATAATATAAGATATCTTTAATTTATGGTAAATGTTCATTTTAAATGCAGGCCTATCACATAAATGAAAGGATTGATTGATGAGTTTGAGAACTGAAATTGAAAGGACAAAGAGATGACCAAACTTAGAAAAGAGATGTTGGTGTAGTCCAAACTAGAACATTGTTTGGTAATTGGGTCATATCGAGAGTTGTAGATCCTGGATTTAGGTCTGCTTTATATGGATGGAAAGGTAAGACATAGGCCTACAACTTTCATAGGAGCCCAAGATCTATAAATTCCATTTTCAAGTCCAAATTGTTGCAACAACAAAGAAGCCCGAATCTGTCTTCCAGCCCGAGCACTGTTCGGTATTTTGGCCATATCTGGAGTTCTAGAAGTCCAAATGAGCTGAATGTTTTACACAAGAAAGCTGAGACAATTACCTACAACTTACATGTTTGCAACTGGCTCCAATTTTGACGTTATCAATGACGTTTTAGGCAGACAAGAGAAGATAAGGATTGTCACCAAGTCAAAAGTTGGTCACCCACTTATCAATTAGTCATCAAATCAATAGTTCCCAATTTTGGCCTATAAAAGGAGGCATTTGCCATGCATTTAGGCATCTTGGTTTCCAGATCAAGATCATGCTCTTCCTTTCTCTCTTTGTATTTTTTATGCTTTGTTTTCATTAATATTAAGTTTATGCCTTTCATTTCCTTTCCTTTACTTAGTTAACTTTTATGTTCTTATTTTGTTTATCTATTTTGCTTTCTTTCATTATGTCTAGCTAAGTTAATTATGTCAAGGTGAAAAGGTTACACTAATGGTGTAAGAATAAGTATAATGTAAACTTAATATGAACTTTAATGTTTGATACTAACATGTTTTATATTTGTTATCTTGTTCACTCTTTAATACTTTGCTTGTTAAATGACTAATCTTGATTTATGTTGTATAACACTTGGTACAACAAATGCTTGGCACTTTCATAGCCCATAATGTATGGTATAACCGACACCTGAGCTATGAAAGGAACTTGATTTATTGTTAACATAAGTTATAATCATGAATGCTTGACGAGATTTACAAGTATTAGCATTAATTGAATAAGATGACTAATGTAATCATGTTAACAATATATAATCTGATTGGAACCTCCTTTGTGTGTGGTTTCCAATTCAATAATAAGAGTTTATACTATACTTGTTTGATATACCATTAGTGGAACCTCTAACCTTGACATTTGTTTAGTAGTAGTAGTAGTAGTAGTAGTAGTAGTAGTAGTAGTAGTAGTAGTAGTAGTAGTAGTAGTAGTAGTAGTAGTAGTAGTAGTAGTAGTAGTAGTAGTAGTAGTAGTAGTAGTAGTAGTAGTAGTAGTAGTAGTAGTAGTACTAATAATAATAATAATAATAATACTAGTAGTAGTAGTAGTATTAGTAATAATAATAATAATAAAGAAAGAGAAGAAGAAGATGATGATGAGAACTTGGAGATGGAATATTAATGTAAGGATTAAACAATAATAATAACAAATGTCAAGGTTAGAGGTTCCACTAATGGTATATCAAACAAGTATAGTATAAACTCTTATTATTGAATTGGAAACCACACACAAAGGAGGTTCCAATCAGATTATATATTGTTAACATGATTACATTAGTCATCTTATTCAATTAATGCTAATACTTGTAAATCTCGTCAAGCATTCATGATTATAACTTATGTTAACAACAAATCAAGTTCCTTTCATAGCTCAGGTGTCGGTTATACCATACATTATGGGCTATGAAAGTGCCAAGCATTTGTTGTACCAAGTGTTATACAACATAAATCAAGATTAGTCATTTAACAAGCAAAGTATTAAAGAGTGAACAAGATAGCAAATATAAAACATGTTAGTATCAAACATTAAGGTCCATATTAAGTTTACATTATACTTATTCTTACACCATTAGTGTAACCTTTTCACCTTGACATAATTAACTTAGCTAGACATAATGAAAGAAAGCAAAATAGATAAACAAAATAAGAACATAAAAGTTAACTAAGTAAAGGAAAGGAAATGAAAGGCATAAACTTAATATTAATGAATTAAAAATACAAAAAATACAAAGAGAGAAAGGAAGAGCATGATCTTGATCTGGAAACCAAGATGCCTAAATGCATGGCAAATGCCTCCTTTTATAGGCCAAAATTGGGAACTATTGATTTGATGACTAATTGATAAGTGGGTGGCCAACTTTTGACTTGGTGACAATCCTTATCTTCTCTTGTCTGCTCAAGCGTCATTGATAACGTCAAAATTGGAGCCAGTTTCAGACATGAAAGTTGTAGACAATTGTCTCAGCTTTCTTGTGTAAAAACTTCAGCTCATTTGGACTTCTACAACTCCAGATATGGCCAAAATACCGAACAGTGCTCGGGCTGGAAGACAGATTCGGGCTTCTTTGTTGTTGCTACAATTTGGACTTGATAATGGCCTTTTTAGATCTTGGGCTCCATATAAAAGTTGTAGGCCTATGTCTTACCTTTCCATCCATATAAATTGGACCTAAATCTGAGATCTTTAGCTCCAGATATGACCCAATTACCGAATAGTGTTCCGGTTTAGATTGCACCGACATCTCTTCTCTAAGTTTGACCATCTCTTTATCCATGCAATTTAAGTTCTTCAAGTCATCAATCAATCCTTTCATTTATGTGATAGACCTGCATTAAAAATAGACATTTACCACAAATTATAGGTATCTTATATTATTAGATACATTATTATAAAACATATTTTAGTTAAGGAGTTATTGATACTTCAAGTGCAAAATGATGATATAAAACCATGATAAAAATGCACTTTTAAGTACTAATCATTATTGTTATTATTGTTGTTATTGTTATTGTTGTTGTTGTATTATTGTTGTCTATAATTTATACAATTAACTTCCTTGTGGTTCGACCCCGGTCTTGCTAGGTTATCTATTACTTCGACACTTCTGCACTTGAGAGAAGACATCAATCTTTTAGTCATGTCAATGCAGATGAAAATTCAAGAATTCTTAAAGCAAGAATCAAATAGTTTCATGACAAGAAAATATTGAGAATAACATTCAATGTTGATAAAAAAGTCTTGCTTTATAATTCTCGACTGTATTTATTTCCTGAAAACCTAAGATCAAGATGGAGCGATCCTTTTATTGTGAAACATATGAATCCATATGAGGCTTATGATATCAAGAATCCAAAGAATGGTAATGTTTTCAAGGTAAATGGACATCGTTTGAAATTTTACTTTGATAGTTTTTCAATTGAAAATGACTCTATTGAATTAGGTGATCCTTTATATAAAGATTGCATTTTTTTTTATATTGATTTTGTGTTTCTTTTTGGTTTGACCTTTGTTTTGTTAGTTTTTTTTCACCTCAGTCAAATGGTGGATAACAATACTCCATGACTTAAGTTAGTTTTTTCAGTTTCTCATAATAACTGATATCTGTGTATATATTTGTTTAATTCTTTGCTCTTTCTCCCTTCTTTACATCTCTTCTCATTTGAAAATGGACACCACTCTTGAAAAATTGAAAAAATATTTTCCCGCTCTGCCTCAGAATGCGATTACAAAAATTTATTGTGTTAGATGTGCAAGATTGCGATTGTTAATGAACCATAAAATTCCTGAAGATATTTGTTGACTAATTGAAGCAAAGGTCCGATTATCAGGCGAGTCCTCCAATTCTTTCATTTCATATATACCCGAAACAGGTAAAAACACTTTCGCAAAGAAACGTCATGCAAAAGGACTGAAAGTCTATCACAGATGTGCCAAATGGACTTGTAATGCAAAATATCATTGTTTAGGAATGATATCTATAAATCGTGAAAATAAAATACAGTTCATTAAGAATAGCCTGAGTAAGGAGTCTTTAGATAATTTTCTATTGACTTTTGAGATACACCTTAATAGAGATGTGTATTGTGCAATTCATGATTTTATGGCCATAATTTCATAAAAAACATGCTTGATATAGTCTTGGGAATCTGACTAAAAAAGACCATGTTTGCCCGTTTTTAAAAAAACTGGATGGGAAGCCGACCCCCGACCCATAGAGGGTGTTTAAGCCGTTCTTGAATGTAAAACCAAGGGAAGATGTAAGCCATAATCACAAATAATTGTACATACACATGTTAACAACTGGTACATACACATGTTTTAAAAATAAATAAAAATAAATAAAAATAAAAGAGAGAGAGAGAGACTCCAGCTGGTCTACATATAGGTGGTATGATTG
>NW_011500629.1:74936-76153 GCF_000495115.2 Populus euphratica | reverse complement strand
AACCCACACATTCTATAGATATCAAAGTGTATAGAAATGGCAAGTTCCTCAAGTCATCAAATACGAAATATTTTGTGTTTTTAGGTGATCTAGTACTGGGAAAGAAAAAGAGTATTTAGAATTAGCAAATCATCTTGGTCAAGTACTAGCTGCAAGAAAGATTCATTTAGTTATGGAGGGGACAACCTTGGGTTAATAGGGGTGTCAATAGCTGCATTTTTAGGAGATAGTCAAGTTTAGGGGGTTCTCCCCAAAGCTTTAGCAAATAGGGACATTATTGGAACAATAATTGAAGAGGAACTACAAGTCTCCACAATGTTTGATCGAATGAATACAATGTTTAAACATGTTGATGCCTTCATTGCCTTGTTAGGTGGTCTCGGCATATTGGAAGAAATATTTCATATTTTCTCTTGGGCCCAATTTCACATTCACCATAAACTCATAGGTTTGTTAAATATTAATGGTTATTATGATAAGTTGTTTTTTCTTAACCATGCTATGGAACATGAATTCTTAACATTTTCAGCATGACAAATTATAATCTCTACTGCTACTGCTGAACAATTGATTGAGCAATTACAATCTTTCACTCCTGTAATTCATCCCTCCATGAGTTGTATAAATTGGTCAACTAAGAAAAGCTGTGACAAGCTTTGATTTCTCTACTGCTACTGCTGAACAATTGATTGAGGGATATTGATTTCATTTGAGTCTTCGTTTGTGAAACCTTGTGTTTTATTATTTCTTATATTTGTTTAAATGTGTTTCAGGTTTGATAGTGTTCGTTGTTTCAGATGATGTCTTCTATACTCTGTCTTTCTACTTTAGGACATTGAGGACAATGTTTTATTTTGGTTGGGGGGAAGGGGTAGTAGTAGATACTTAAAAAAAATAAATTTACTAACTGTGTTTTCTATTTGTAAAACCATTGTTACTAAGATGACAGAGTTAAGGAGTTCTTTTGTTAAAGTGACTCATGAGATGCATCCTAGTAAACATTATTAACAAGGTCTATTATAATACTTCTTGAAATATTCAGGCTTACAAGCTCTCGCATTATTATCAATTGCTTCTGCTCATATATTAATTTAACAAGTATTTTTAAACTTTCATTTCACACACACACTTTAACATATGATTGTGGGTTGCATATTGGATTATTACATTATTTATGTTCTTTTGTTAAAGGTAACAACTAAGGGAAAGGGATTGTA
>NW_011500629.1:72802-73417 GCF_000495115.2 Populus euphratica | reverse complement strand
ACCACGTCCACCAGCTATACTTCTAAGTATTTTAGACATATATCAAGCTGTAGAGCTCCGAATGTTCAAATTCTGATGGTAGAAATGACATTTTATCTAGACTAAAGCTTGAGGGCTATCCACCACGTCCACCAGCAATACTTCTAAGTATTTTAGACATATATCAAGCTGTAGGGCTCCGAATGTTCAGAAATTTGGTAGGTGGAAGTAAAAGACAATTTCAAACAACTTTATGAAGAACAGTCTGCCAAATTATAATTGCATCAATGTCAATTCATCTAGCCAAAATGTTTGAGTGTTGTTATTCACCAAGTCCACTAAATCAATGGTTAGCCACTACATCAATTATCAATTATCAAATGAATAGTTCTGAATTTTAACCTATAAAAGGAGGCATTTGCCATTCATTTAGGCATCTTGTTTTTCATATCAAGATCATGTTCTTGCTCTCTCTTTATGTTTTTGTAATGCTTAAGTTTTGCTTTCATTAATCTCTTGTTCATGCTTTTCATTTCCTTTACTATACTTAGTTAACTTATATCATGTTTATGTTTTTATATTATTTCTTTAAGTTTTTCTCCTTCATAATGTCTAGCTAAGTTAATTATGTCAAGC
>NW_011500629.1:66705-72788 GCF_000495115.2 Populus euphratica | reverse complement strand
ATCATGTTGATAATTTATAAAGAGTTTATACTTTACTTATCTCTAATACTATTAGTGTATCCTCTAACCTTGAAATTTGTTTTTATCATTATATAATCTTCACATTAATCTTACATCTCAAAGTCCTCTTTAACTCATCTTCACCCTCATCATCATTGTTATTGTTGTTATTGTTGTTCTTCTTATTCTTATTATTATTATTATTATTATTATTATTTATAATTTATTTAGTTAACTTCCCTGTGGTTCGACCCCAGTCTTGCCGAGTTATTTATTAGTTTGACACTCCTGCACTTGGGATAAAACATCAACTCTTTAATCGTGTCACTCATATTTAAAGTTATACAACTCCAAATAAGTCAAGACTAATTCCATTTGAAAGATAACGCCTATACTTACATTCTATAAGGATACCAGCTCCATATTACATCATTTTAAGGATCACGATTAATAATTATAGGAGCACCCAAAATCTGTCTAATACTATATCGGTATAGACCTTTACATAGTGTTTTGCTCATATATGGAGTTATATAACTCTATATAAGTCGCGACTAGTTTCATTTGAAAGATAACATATATACCTACAACTTGTATAATGACACCAGTTCTAAATGATATCGTTTTAAGGCTCAAAATTAACAATTACAATAGCACCTAAAATTTATCCAATACTATGTTGGTATGGACCTTTACTCAATGTTTTTTTTCCCTCATATATTGAGTTATACAACTCCAAATAAGTCAACAATAGTTCAATTTACAAGATAACATCTATAACTACAATTTTTATAAGAACACTAACTCCAAATTAAACTGTTCTCAAGTTATAATTTTGACAAGAAGTTGGTAGTAAGACAAGCACACTAAGTGTTTTCATACATCATAACATTCATTATCATTACTCCATATTAAAAGAAACTCTCATTTCCTATAAATTTTCAAGAACCCTAGAATCATAACATTGGGGGTTTGTTCAATTATCCTTTACAAACTTTGAAATCACTGAGGAAAGTTAAGGAAGAACACTTTTATCAACAATTTCGAGTTCAAATTGAAGAGTTCCTACCAATTCTTCTTCAATTATTCTTCCTCTTCATCAACCATACTTGTCCCTCAAGTTCCTCTTCTCCAACCAAGCTTCTTAATTTGAATCTAAAAGTGTTTCTCTCCTCACAAACCTATTTGCAAGCCTCAATTTCACAATTTGAAAAGATTTCTCAAGTGATTTTTTGAGAAGAGACAAGAGAGAAGCCTATTTCTCTCTTTTTAGTTGTTGTTTCACATGAACAATAGCAACAAGCATAATGACATTAGGTTTTATAGGTCAATTACTATTATAATCCCCCCTAAATTTGAGTTTATTGCACTGACTCGGCATTGTGTTTTTATTTTTAAGACCTTTTTGAACTTCAATCAATCTAAAATGTTAACCTAAGGTAAACCATTATGTCTTAAGATCCCATATAAAATTTTAGTGTGATCCTAGTTAGAGTGGGAGATATGTTCAAAATTGTAAAACTAGACAGTTGAAAATTTGACGTAAAAAATCTGAATTTCACTTACCATATAATTTAGTTAAATCATCTTGGGTCTTAGTCTAATTCTTTGGAGATTCCTATTCATAACTATCATAAATTTATTTCCAAGTTTCTTACCGTTTTAGTCCCATTAGCGCGATTGTGTATGAGGATTATATTGAAATTCAACGTTTCTCGTGCAAAGGGTCATGCATTGATTTATTTGACATTTCCTTCTATTTTACACACAATATCACCCAATTTACAAAATTATCTCATTCAAATTATTATTTTTACCTGGTCAGGGAGTTTTTATGATTTATCGTTAACTAATATTTCACATATTATTTTATTACTTTAGCTTCTCTAAATTTTAAATTAATCTCTTGAAAATGTTCATCCCAATTCATAAGATTTTCTTTCTAATTTATCATTTTTCAATTGATAGTTACCCTATTTAACCCATATTTATCTATTTTTGACTGGAGGTTTACAAAGAGACTCGAGGCTCTATCAAGAAAGATTGTCTCTGTAAATCCTTGGTTATAATTTTTTTAGGTTATTAAAATATGAGAAATTTAAATGATATTAAAATGGGTTAAATTAAATTAAAAAAAGTCAAATTAAGATAAAAATGATGAAATTAATGAAATGAAAAGTGAATATACTACTAAATTTTATGGTCGAAATTGGCATACCCTTTTATGTTAGGAAGAAGTGGGAGATTACAATTTAGATTTTGAGTTGAAGTTATGTATTGGAAATTATATAAATTATATGAAATGATGATGAAATTAACGTGTAAATTTCATTGTAAATTGATTAATGATGTGAGGGATCATTGTTATGTTTTGAGAAAATGAATTTATACACACGTACACATCCCTCAAGGAAGGACTATATAAAATAGAATGTGTGCCTGGTGTTAAATGAAGGAATAAAGATACGTTGAATGGTGGTAGTTGAATCATTATTGATATGTCTTTGAAATGTAAAATATCTAAGTAGATTAATTTAATGCAAATCATATGCATGAGGTGGATACGATACTTAGGAGAGATAAGTTATTTAGTAATTGAAGTAGTGATAGAATGACTTGACCAATAATTATATAAGGTAGATGAATTGGTAACCAAAATGATTTGTTGAAAGCTAGTGTAGGAATTTTATAAACATGTGTGGAGATTGATTTGAAAGGTTAAGAATGGGTTGCTTTGAATTTCTATATATACAGCCAAAACATTTACAATAATAAGTATTAGGTTGATGGTTTAATTTTCTTGAATATGGATGACATGTAAGATTAATGCATTAGGATTGGGTTGAAATTTGAGTTAGACTCCATATAGGTGTTGCCATAAGTTTCTATTAAGATCTGAGATGATTTGAATGTAAAACTGCCACCAATGAGGATTTTGATCAACAAGTAAAGGAATTAGGGAATAAAAGAGTTCTTGTAAAAAAATAATAATTATGGAAGAGTTCTCAAATTACAAAAGAAACTTAGATATGAGAGTTCAAAATGATGAAAAAGAATCTAGAAATTGTTTCACAAATAGGTATGAATCTTAAATTTTGAGGATGAAATTTTATAAGGAGGAGGAATGTAAACCCCTAGTTATAATTGTTTTAGGTTATTAAAATATGAAAAATTTCACTGATAGTAAAATAGGTTAAATTAAATTAAAGAAACCTAAATCAAGATAAAAATGGTGAAATTGATGAAATGAAAAGTGGATATAACATTAAATTGTTAGAAAGAAAAATTTGTGGGTATACAATGAATATGTAAGATCAAGAGGGGTCAATGTTCAAAAAATAGAAGGTTAAGGGTTTATATACAAGTGATAAAAAAGGGTAGAGGTAAAGGTGCAATTAACAAAAAGATAACACTATAAATTCCATTCTTTTTTCTCTCTTGTGGTGATTCGCAAGAGCATTAAAGGGGTTAGGGTTCTTTGATCTTTTCTTCTCATTTCTTGATGGAATCTACAACAAAATGTTAACCAAAAGTGGTTAAAAAGAGTCAATAGGTGATAAAAGAGAGATATTTGGGTGGTTTAGAGAGTTTAAAGAGAGGCTCGAGAGAACACATATTGATGGTAGAAACTCCAACAACTATAACTCCACCTTCCATCGTTGGATCAAAACGATATTTCGATATAATATTTTCCTCCATGTTTTGTACATTGTCACTAGAGCTATCTTCTATATCAGTCTCTGTTTAAGAGATATATTAGGAGGAAACATTCTAGGAAAATACACTTCTGAATAGTCTTAGTTGTCAACCATTTTCTCCTTCATCCATTGTTGGATTGAGCTATAATTTGGATGTGTTATTCATCTTGATGCTATCTAGATTCTGAACATTGGAGATCATAGACAAACTCTCCGAACATAAGTTATGCTTCTTGCATAGTAGGTTTGCAAGTTTTAGATTAGTTTAGTTAAATCCAAGTTTATGAAAATTTCATTGTTGGATGAAGTTGATATTTGGATATGTTATACATATAAAGGTTGTTTGAAACCATATGGACTGTTTAGAACATTATTCATGTATTATTTATGATTGTTTGAAACTATTGTCAAAATGTTGTGTGAAATAAAATAGCCCAAAAATTAAAAAGAAATTGAGCATTAATTTTTAGGAGAAGTCTATGTTTAGAGGGGGCTAAATACCTCTCTAATAGTTTTTTAAAAAATATAAGGGCTAGAGTGACAAACTTAAGTGTAGAGTTGGTAGGAATCAAAAATATCTTTAAGAAACTAAAGTAAGGCTATTGTGACAGCTCTACTAATGGATGTTAAGGGGCTGATTTGGACAACCTTAAGAACAAAAAATAATGGGAAATTAGAACCTTATATAAAGTGATTAAGGTGAGGTAAGTTTGGGTTAAAAAATTAGTTTGGAAAAGTCTACATGATGCTTGCATGAAATTAGTTAACAGGTAGCTATGTGAACGTGAAATAATGATCTAATTTAGATATGGAAATCTTGCATGAAATCATATAATGATGCTTGTGATTAGTACTTAAAAGTGCATTTTTATCATGGTTTTATATCATCATTTTGCACTTGAAATATCAATAACTCCTTAACCAAAACATGTTTTATAATAATGTATCTAATAATATAAGATACCTATAATTTATGGTAAATGTCTATTTTTAATGCAGGCCAAACTTAGAAAAGAGATGTCGGAGCAATCCAAACCGGAACACTGTTCGGTAATTGGGTCATATCTGGAGCTACAGATCTCAGATTTAGGTCCAATTTATATGGATGGAAATGTAAGACATAGGCCTACAACTTTCATATGGAGCCCAAGATCTAAAAAGGCCATTATCAAGTCCAAATTGTAGCAACAACAAAGAAGCCCGAATCTGTCTTCCAGCCCGAGCACTGTTCGGTATTTTGGCCATATCTGGAGTTCTAGAAGTCCAAATGAGCTGAAGTTTTTACACAAGAAAGCTGAGACAATTGCCCACAACTTTCATGTTTGCAACTGGCTCCAGTTTTGACGTTATCAATGACGTTTTGGGCAGACAAGAGAAGATAAGGATTATCACCAAGTCAAAAGTTGGCCACCCACTTATCAATTAGTCATCAAATCAATAGTTCCCAATTTTGGCCTATAAAAGGAGGCATTTGCCATGCATTTAGGCATCTTGGTGTTCAGATCAAGATCATGCTCTTCCTTTCTCTCTTTGTATTTTTTATGCTTTGTTTTCATTAATATTAAGTTTATGCCTTTCATTTCCTTTCCTTTACTTAGTTAACTTTTATGTTCTTATTTTGTTTATCTATTTTGCTTTCTTTCATTATGTCTAGCTAAGTTAATTATGTCAAGGTGAAAAGGTTACACTAATGGTGTAAGAATAAGTATAATGTAAACTTAATATGGACTTTAATGTTTGATACTAACATGTTTTATATTTGTTATCTTGTTCACTCTTTAATACTTTGCTTGTTAAATGACTAATCTTGATTTATGTTGTATAACACTTGGTACAACAAATGCTTGGCACTTTCATAGCCCATAATGTATGGTATAACCGACACCTGAGCTATGAAAGGAACTTGATTTATTGTTAACATAAGTTATAATCATGAATGCTTGACGAGATTTACAAGTATTAGCATTAATTGAATAAGATGACTAATGTAATCATGTTAACAATATATAATCTGATTGGAACCTCCTTTGTGTGTGGTTTCCAATTCAATAATAAGAGTTTATACTATACTTGTTTGATATACCATTAGTGGAACCTCTAACCTTGACATTTGTTATTATCATTGTTTAATCGTTACATTAATATTCCATCTCAAAGTTCTCATCTTCTTCTTCTTCTTCTCCTTCTTTTTCTTTATTATTATTATTATTATTATTATTATTATTATTATTATTAGTACTACTACTACTACTACTACTACTACTACTACTACTACTACTACTACTACTACTACTACTACTACTACTACTACTACTACTACTACTACTACTACTACTACTACTACTACTACTACTACTACTACTACTACTACTACTACTACTACTA